>NC_090750.1:33892394-33897394 GCF_036898095.1 Palaemon carinicauda | reverse complement strand
AAAAGGGAAAGGTGAAGTGATGGTTGGTGAAATATCTGGTAGAGTGTCTGGGATTGAAAAGGGAAGAGGAAGAAAAGGTGCGGTTTTATTGCTGAATGATTGAATGATAGGCAAAGTAGTGGAATTGAATGAGATATCATCTAGGTTAATGTGGGTAATGGTTAGGTTGGGTAGGGAATGTTGTGCTTTCGTCAGTGCGTATGGGCTAGGTTGTGAGAAAAGGGAAGAAGAGCGGGTTGAATTCTGGAATGAATTAACTAGGTTTGTAGAAGGACTGGGTAGAGGGAATTATGTAGTTGTCATGGGTGACTTAAATGCTTGAGTGGGCGCTGGAGAGGTAGATGGTGTCATTGGGAAGTATGGCGTACCAGGTGAAAATGAGAGTGGAGAGAGACTGGTAGATATGTGTGTTGAGCAAGAGATGGTGATAAGTTCCAGCTTTTTCAAAAAGAAAGATAAAAACAAGTATACATGGGTAAGAGTGGCAAATGGAAGAGTGGTAGAAAGGGCGATAATGGATTATGTGTTGATAACTAAAAGAATGTTTGGAAGATTGAAAGACGTGCACGTGTTTAGCGATATGGCTAACGGTATGTCTGATCATTTTTTGGTAGAAGGAAAATTAGTTGTAGCAAAAGAGTGGGGTAATAGAGTAGGTGGATGTAAGAGGGAGCTAGTGAAGGCTGAAGAGCTAATAAAACCAGTGGTAAAAAGTGAATATCAAGAAAAGTTGAAAATGGCATATAACAAAGTGAAAGTAAGAGAAACTGGTAATTTAGAGGAGGAGTGGAAGTTAGTAAAAGAAAATTTTGTTGGGATTGCAAGTGATGTGTGTGGCAAGAAGTTTGTTGGAGGCAGCATGAGGAAGGGCAGTGAATGGTAGAATGAAGGAGTGAAGGTAAAAGTGGAAGAGAAAAAGAGGGCTTTTGAAGAATGGCTGCAGAGTAATAGTGTAGAGAAGTATGAAAGATATAGAGAGAAAAATGTGGAAGTAAAGCGCAAGGTAAGTGAGGCAAAGAGGGCAGCTGACCTGAGGTGGGGTTAGGTATTAGGTCATTCATATGAAGAGAATAAGAAGAAGTGTTGGAAAGAAGTGAAGAGAGTAAGGAAGGCTGGCTCAAGAATTGAAGAGACAGTGAAAGATGGAAATGGAAGATTGTTAAAAGGAGAGGAGGCAAGGAAAAGTTGGGTGGAGTATTTTGAAAGTTTACTGAATATTGAGGATAATAGGGAGGCAGATAAAATTGCTGTTGCAGGTGTTGAGGTGCCGATGATTGGAGATGAGAATGACAGAGAGATTACAAGAGAGGAAGTGAGGAGAGCACTAGATGAAACGAGAGTAGGAAAAGCATCTGGTATGGATGGTGTGGGAGCTGAGATGTTGAAGGAAGGGGGTGTGACTGTACTTGAATGGTTGGTGAGATTGTTTAATATGTGTTTTGTGTTGTCAATGGTACTAGTAGATTGGGTTTGTGCGTGCATTGTACCACTATAGAAGGGTAAGTGAGATGTGCATGAGTGTTGTAATTCAAGGGGTATTAGTTTGTTGAGTGTAGTTGGAAAAGTGTATGGTAGAGTCCTGATTAATAGGATTAAGAATAAAACAGAGAATGCAATCTTAGAAGTACAGGGTGGTTTTAGAAGAGGTAGGGGCTGTATGAATCAGATTTTTACATTTAGGCAGATATGCGAGAAATATTTAGCAAAAGGTAAGGAGGTGTATGTTGCGTTTATGGATCTGGAGAAAGCGTATGATAGAGTTGATGGGGAAGCAATGTGGAATGTGACGAGGTATTATGGAGTTGGTGGAAGGTTGTTGCAAGCAGTGAAAAGTTTCTACAAAGGTAGTAAAGCATGTGTTAGGATAGGAAATGAAGTGAGCGATTGGTTTCCGGTGAGAGTGGGACTGAGACAGGGATGTGTGATGTCACCGTGGTTGTTTAACTTGTATATTGATGGAGTGGTGAGAGAGGTGAATGCTCGAGTGCTTGGACGAGGATTGAAACTGGTAGACGAGGATGACCATGAATGGGAAGTAAATCAGTTGTTGTTTGCGGATGATACTGTACTGGTTGCAGACACGGAAGAGAAGCTTGGCCGATTAGTGACAGAATTTGGAAGGGTGTGTGAGAGAAGGAAGTTGAGAGTTAATGTGGGTAAGAGTAAGGTTATGAGATGTACAAGAAGGGAAGGTGGTGCGAGGTTGAATGTCATGTTGAATGGAGAGTTACTTGAGGCGGTGGATCAGTTTAAGTACTTGGTGTCTGTTGTTGCAGCAAATGGTGGAGTGGAAGCAAATGTACGTCAGAGAGTGAATGAAGGATGCAAAGTGGTCGGGGCAGTTAAGGGAGTAGTAAAAAATAGAGGGTTGGGCATGAATGTAAAGAGAGGTCTGTATGAGAAAGTGATTGTACCAACTGTGATGTATGGATCGGAGTTGTGGGGAATGAAAGTGACGGAGAGACAGAAATTGAATGTGTTTGAGATGAAGTGTCTAAGGAGTATGGCTGGTGTATCTCGAGTAGATAGGATTAGGAACGAAGTAGTGAGGGTGAGAACGGGTGTAATATATGAATTAGCAGCTAGAGTGAATATGAATGTGTTGAGGTGGTTTGGCCATGTTGAGAGAATGAAAAATCACTGTCTGCTAAAAAAGGTGATGAATGCAAGAGTTGATGGGAGAAGTACAAGAGGAAGGCCAAGGTTTGAGTGGATGGATAGAGTGAAGGAAGCTCTGGGTGATAGGAAGATAGATGTGAGAGAGGTAAGAGAGCGTGCTAGAAATAGGAATGAATGGCAAGCGATTGTGACGCAGTTCCGGTAGGCCCTGCTGCTTCCTACGGTGCCTTGGATGACCACGGAGGTAGCAGCAGTAGGGGATTCAGCATTATAAAGCTTCATCTGTGGTGGATTATGTGGGAGGGTGGGCTGTGCCACCCTAGTAGTACCAGCCGAACTCGGTTGAGTCCCTTGTCAGGCTGGGAGGAACATAGAGAGAAGATATCCCCTTTTTTGTTTCATTTGTTTGATGTCGGCTACCCCCCAAAATTGAGGGAAGTGCCTTGGTATATGTATGTATGTATGTATATATATATATATATATATATATATATATATATATATATATATATATATATATATATATACAGTATATATATAAGCCATAAATACCGCTTAATATCGGATTCTCTCTACATCGGAATTAGAGACCCAAGGGGGAAGAATCGAACCTGGATCCAAGAAACTGAGATTAGAGTGACTTACCACCTAGCCACAAAGTAAGATGAGAGTTTGTTGCAAGTCTTCTATTCATATTTTTGTCGAATTCAGGTTTTTTTGTAGTTAGAATCGAAATCGACCCATCTCCATCATTGTAACCTGTTGGTAAGTTTGCAATACTTGGCTATGATTAATGATGATTTTGCAGATTTATACGTGTTTTTCTTATGTAATCATATAAGCTATAAATACCTCTTAATGTCGGAATCTCTTTGCCTCGGGATCAGAGACCCAAAGGGGAATCAACTTTATGATAATAACTTCTGGTCGGCCACGGAATCGAGCCTGGACCCAAGAAACTGAGGTTCCAGTGACTTACCACCTAGCCACAAAGAGAAATAAGACTTGATTACAAGTTTCCCATACATATTCCCGTCGAATTCAGGTTTTTTGTACCTAGAATCGAAATCAACCCATCTTCAACATTGTAGCCTGTTGGTAATTTTACAATACTTGGCTATAATGAATGACAATTTTGCGCATTTATCCGTGTTTTTCATATAAATTCATATAAGCCCTAAATACCTCTTAATATCGGATTATCTCTGCCTCGGGATCTTCAGGCCCAAGAAACTGGAGCCTCTGTTCTTGGGCCCAGGTTCGATTCCCTGGACCGATCAGAAGCTATCATTAGATAGTTGATTCTTCCTTTGGTCTCTGATTCTGAGGCAGAGAGAATCTGATATCAAAAAAAGTATTTAAGGCATAGATTAATATAATTAAAAACACATATATGTGCAAAATTATAATTAATCATAACCAAGTATTGCATACTTACCAACATGCTACAATGGTGGAGATGGGTTTATTTCGATTCCAAGTACAAAAAAAACCTTAATTCGATAGGAATATGTATGGGAGAGTTGTAATGAACTTTTATCTGTTTGTGCCTAAGAGGTAAGTCACAGGAACCCCAGTTTCTTTGGCCAGGGTTCGATTCCCTGGCCGACCATAAGCTATTATCATAAAGTTGATTCCCCCATTGGGTCTCTGATCCCAAGGGAGAAAGAATCCGATATCAAGAGGTATTTATGGCTTTGTGAATGTATATGAAAAAACACGTATAAATGTGCAAAATTATCATATGTATACTGTATATACAGGTAATATATATATATATATATATATATATATATATATATATATATATATATATATATATATATATGTCTTATAAATTTTACCAGCTTATTTTTTTTTGTATCAGAATTACTGATGGGGGTTCTAGAAAAATCAATATCCCTCACGTAGCAAACGATACAAAATGAATGAATAAGAAGTAAACTGTAACATATAAAGCGGCATGACGTGTCAGGTCAAATGGAAGTTAATACGACAGGAATTCATCCATTATTCAGTCGTCATGAATGTGACAGTGACTGCTGATTTGACTGTTCATGAATCCCTCCAGTTATGGGGAAAACAGTTGGCATTTGAAAATGATAGAAAAATATCATCCTAGCATTTTTCATATACAAGAAACTAACAATAAAACATGAAAAAAAAAGAAGATCGTAGGAAGCAGAATCTAATCGAAACAATAAAGGTGAGGTGAAATTAAATAAAACAACACGAGGAGGAATCAATCTGAAATACGAAATAAACGATGGAGGAAATGAAATACATTCTTGAAACTGCACCGTGGCTTCAGAAAGCGATACATCACCACCAGTGTTAACATTTTATGTTCGTATTGGTCCTGAAGAATTCTTCTCTCTCCA
>NC_090750.1:33872394-33884894 GCF_036898095.1 Palaemon carinicauda | reverse complement strand
TACCTCCGCCAATGACGTAATATTTTTGAGTCGGTTTATTTATTTATTTGTTTGTGTCTCTCTGAACAAGATTTTTTTATTTTCTTATTAATTTATTTATTTATTTGTCTCTGTGTAAGGGACAGGATTACGTCAAAACTATCCGGCAGATTTTGACGAAATTCTTACCACAGATAGATCTCACGTCATGGACGACCCCATTAAAGTTTGGAGATGATCCGGATCCGGATCAGGATTCTAGATTCGGATTTGCATTTTCCATCTTTTTGAAGAAAACGTTAAAATAAACCGACGCCTTTTTACCGAATTTTTACCACAGATAGATCTTTTTGCATTGGGGGCTCCATTAACTTTTGGAGATGATGTGGTACCGGATCCGGATTCTAGATCTGGATTTGCATTTTTCACAATTCTAAAGATAACGTCAAATCAAACTGACATATTGGATTTTCACCAAATCTTAACAATGGATAGATATTTTACATAGGAAGAAACTATGAAATTTTGGAGGTGATATGGATCAAGATTCCGATTTTGGATCAACTTTGCCCTTTTCACCATCTTATGTACAGTTAGCATTTGAAAGTGGGAGACGATATCTAGACTTTAGTTGAAGGTTGGCAATATTCATTGGCGGAGGTCTGAAATCTCTGATTGCTTATGTATATTACTGAAAGCAAACTTATTGGGTGGTAATTCATTAGGTTTTTTTTTTTTTTTTTTTGCTTTTTTTTTTTTTTTTTTTTGTATTAGCATAAGGTTTTTCAAAGCTCTTGGCATAGAGCATTCTAGCAGACATTTGGTGTATAGTTCAGGGAGTTTTACTTCTATGGAATCTACTACATCTATTATTAAATTTATTGTTAGGCCATCTTCTCCTGCTGCTTTGTCTCTTTTCATTCCTTTAAATGTGTTCATTACTCCTCCTGCTGTCACCGGGCTCGGGTGTTTCATTATTTTGTATTGGCAAAGTAATTTCTTATATCATTATTGTAAAGAATTGTATAGAAATCCTCTGCAATTTTTATCACACCATCTCTTTTGTTGATAATATTTCCATCATCTTTCAAAGCAAATATCTGTTGGCACTTTCGTTTAACTTTTCTTTTCATCAATTTGACGATTCTTCTTTTCTTTAGTGTTTCCTCAATTTTGATCTAATTGTGTTTACGAATGTCTTGGGGTTTTAGTTTTTCTTTATTATTTTGGATAGTTTTGCTAATTCTATTTGATCTCTCCTGAATTTTACCCTCACTTCCAATCTTTTCTTTATTAGGTTTTTGGTCTTTCATGATAGTTTCCCCCGGTCTTTTTTGGAACTTTTCCACCTGTCTCTTGTGATTATTTTCATACAAACTTAGTTGAATTGCTGTTCATTTCTTATGTACTTGCTTTCATTTCATCATTTAGCTGTGAATACCTATTTTGTAATGCTAAACTAAACTCATCCAGTTTTTCTCTTAATACAGGAGTGTTTATTTCCTTTCTTAGAATAGAATTTGCCCTCTATTTCCTTAGATCTAAATAAATTTTGCCTCTCACCATTCTCTGATCGCTCCACTTTAACTTGTTCAACACTGTTACATCTTTTACCAAATCAACCTTTTCACCGAGAATAAAACCTAATTAGTTTTTCATTTTTCCATTTGGGTTTCTCTATGTACATTTTCTATATTCCTTTTTATAAAAAAATGAGTTCATGCTTTTAGGATTGTTTCTTTCAGCAAATTCTACAAGTATGTCTCTTCTTTTATTTCTTGTGTGTGCGTGTTCGTGAGTGTGTGAGTATGCATTCATGTATGTATCTACGCATGTACAGTATTTACTGTATATTGCCTAAATACCTCTTTCCCATTACAGGAGATCGTGCCACCAGGAATTATCCTTCCGTTTTCAGCAAGTACAAATAGAGAGAGGTCAGTGGTCCCACACACTTTGCGATAGGTATTTAAGCGGCTCATGTGCTGATAGCGTCTGTCGTTTCTTGTTTAACCCACTTAAATACAGAAAAAAAGCCCAACGCTACTTTGCTATATAGAAATAAAATTCTTCAATGAAAAAGTCATCAGGACAGTTAACCAAAAGTCTAAATTATATGTGTAATAGGTTTCATGAAAAGGAATAGATTAAACATGAAAAACCAGAAACAAAGATGAAACGTAATAAATAACACAGTAACAAGCATAAAGTTACTACTATCTTCCATATTCAGCTGAATTTTTACCTCTTCCAGGAAGCGGATGACTTATATGTATGTTTATCCGCTACGAAAGGAGGTAAATCCCCGGGCCACTCCCCTCCTTTTTCTCTTTGCCTCGTTTTCATAAATCCGAGCCTAAGAGGCTGTCGAAAGCATCAAAGAGTAGCATCTTTTTTCCTGTCTCTCTGACCCTTTTGCTTTTCCAAGGAGTTTCTCTATTTCTCTGTGTTGCATTTGTTTCTTTCTCTTTGATTACATGTCTTTCTTTCTTGGTATTTCCTATGCCTGACGTAATGACATTTTTTTTTACATATTTCTTTGACTTTGTAGAACCTTATTATTTCTGTTACCTTTTACGTTCTTAACCTCTCTATGAAATTTGATTCGGTTACAAAACACGTTGCATCTTTCTGCATTTCCCATTTTGGAAATCCTGTAAATCTCCCCCTCATATATTATTATTATTATTATTATTATTATTATTATTATTATTATTATTATTATTATTAAGCTACAACCCTAGTTGGAAAAGTAGGATGCTATAAGCCCAGGGGCTTTAACAGGGAAAATAGCCCAATGAGGAAAGAAAACAAGAAAAAATAAAATATTTTAACAGTAACAACATTAAAATAAATATCTCCTTCATAAACTATAAAAGCTTTCACAAAACAAGAGGAAAGAAATAAGATAGAATAGTGTGCCCAAGTGTACCCTCAAGCAAGAGAACTGTAACTCAAGACAGTGGAAGAACATGGTACAGAGGCTATGGCACTATTCAAAACTAGAGAACAATAGTTTGATTTTGGAGTGTCCTTCTAGAAGAGCTGCTTGCCATAGCTAAAGAGTCTCTTCTACCCTTACCAAGAGATAAGTGGCCACTGAACAATTACAGTGCTGTAACCTCTTGGGTTAAAAAGAATTGTTTGGTGTTGTCAGTTGTATGAGGACAGAGGAGAATATGTAAAGAATAGGCCAGACTATTCGGTGTGTGTGTGTGTGTGTGTGTGTGTGTGTGTGTAGGTAAATTGAAAGTGAACCGTAACCAGAGAGAAGGATCCAACGTAGTACTGTCTGGCCAGTCAAAATACCCAATAACCCCCCCTAGCGGTAGTATCTCAACGGATGGTTGGTGCCCTGGTTAGGAAGGTTAAGTTGGCTATGCACAGAAGAAGGAAGAAAAATGTGCAAAGAAGAAGGAAAAGAATGCAAAGGAAAGGAGAAAGGGTTTACAACAAGGATGAAAAAGCTGGATAGTCATGGTAAATTTCCTTATCGATAATAGTAGCAGTCGTATGAAGAGGAATAAGGGGAACAGAAGGAGGAAGAAGAAGAGAACAATAATAATTATTGATAACTCATGTAACATTGGGTTAGGATAATATTAATACTAATAAGAACAATGGTTTCTCTTAATAATTTCCTTTATTTCATGCCATCCAAATTCATCCACACTTCAGGTTTCCTGGTGATGGCCTCCATCACATCATTAGCCAACAGCAACAATGTCAACTACAACACCAACAATATGCTAATCCCAGTATCACCAATAACACCGACAACAGGAGCGATGACCCCATCACACTGACACTCACTGTAATCTCTGCAATTGCCGACATAACCATCAATTTCCAAGTTATTACCATAACCCACAACTTGTTTTTCATGGTACATATGTATCTCCACCAAAGGGGATAAACAAAGTGTTTAACTTAATTGCCATCATTAACGCGAACACATTCACTCGCTTGATTAATCCTCTTACTTTGACTACTGATGAACAGCCCAGACACTCAGTCACTTTTGGTTCAAGAAGATGCGAGGGTTTTATATAATGAAGTCATTGAAATAATGATTTTAACTATTCTAGAGTGTTTATGATCTCCTGTGACGGAATTTTCTGTTTTGCAATACATATGTATATTGAACATCTAATAAAGTATTTTTAAATTTCGATAAAAGTAATGGTGAATATTTTTATCGATAATTAAAAAAAAAAATCATTCCAAAAGTCATCATGACTCAAAACCTATAATTAAGAATACATAATACATGATTCTTGTGATACAGAATATTTTCTATTATCTATTTGAGAGACAATACAAGGACTGATTATAAACATAAGGTGAAGTGATATAAATGATCAAAAGTATAAAATAATATTATAAACTAAGAATAGAGAATTAAAGTACTTTTGATATACATGACAAAAGTAAAGCAATGTAAAAAAAACCACCGTTTCACAAGACTCCTACATTTTGTTTTTTAGATTATAGATCCTGAGTGATAATGGCTTTATGTAAGAGTCGCAACACGTCCTTGAATCAGGGGATTACAAATTCTATTTCGTATCCCTATATTCATACTAAGATTTAGATTTCCATGAAGTGTTTCGATTTAGGTTGTTTAAAAATCATCTTCTTATAATGGAAATAAATTGAAAATATCTATGATTATATGGACATATCATCTTTTCATATCGCAATATAGATAAATGGAGATTTCTGTTATAATTTATCTTTTTAACAGGGACTTATTAAAAATTCTATGGTATAGCTATTTAGTTCATAACAAACAAAAAAATGCGCAATAATCCATAATTTCGAAGTCACTATGAGTAAGTATTAAAGTTTTAACTTAATTCAAGAAGTAAATAATATTTATGCTTAGGAATGTGGTAAAATAGTAATTGTGTTGAAAAAAAAAAATTACAATGTTACAATAATTCTATAAACTAAAACAAAACTAAAAACTTCTAAGAGAAAACAATCTAAAATAATTTCTAAAACGAATAGGGGAGAATATCAGCAATTTTTCGCTCTTGTTGGAGAAAAGAAAAACGTTCGAAAGAAACATATAATACACAAGTGATCTGCACATTTGGTTATGAGTCATAATAACACCGGAGGCAAATGAACTAAGTCTGTATGTGTTTATACCGGGACGAAATTGGAGTCTACCTCCACATAAACCAACAGCCCATAGAAACACAATTGCATCACTCTTAGGCAAACTTAATCAAGGAAATAAAGACTTTTGATATTCATCATACATATAATAACATTAATGGTCGCTAGCGTATGGAACAAAACACTGCAATATACTAAAAGCCCTCTAACTATTGCAGATTGGTACCTGGCAACAACATTTTGCCCTTCCGCCTTCGGCTTCTGATATTAGTGTCAATAGCAAAGGAAGTTGTGTATATGCAAGTAAAATTTGATATTCCTTACCATACTAAGCAATTATCAATTGACCTGGTGGTAGCGTCCTTGTCTGGTGATTGCCAGACTGGGGTTCGAGTCCCGCTCAAACTCGTTAGTTTCTTTGGTCGCTGCAACCTCATCATCCTTGTGACCTAAGGATGAGGATTTAAGGGAGCCTATAGGTTTATCTTCTAAGTTATCAGGAGCCATTGCCTGGCTCTCCTTGGTCCTAGCTTGGGCGCTGATCATATAATATATGGTCAGTCTCTAGGGCATTGTCCTGCTTGATAAGGCAATGTCACTATCCCTTGCCTCTGCCATTCATGAACAGCCTTTAAGCCTTTAAACCTTAAACAGATATAGTGTGCAAAGTTCGTTGCGAATGATCTGCCTCCAACGACGATGAGCTGAAAGCTGCCTCCACCTGGTAATTTTGGTAAACATTGTATACCAGCGGCAAATGTTAAAACCTTCGCAGTCTCCAGACGAGTAAAAGACTAAATGGTTATACCTGTCCCCTTTATCTAAAAACTAACATGTCTAAATCATACAGATTATATAATTTTCATTTTGAAATCATATATTTTTTATGTCTATTAAATTTATTGTACTTTTATATGGATTACCTTTTAATTTCTTTCCAAACTATAAGTACCAGGAAAAGCTAAATTAAAAATAAAAATAAAAATAAAGAAACATACGAGCTTGAGAGGGTTAATGCAGATAAATCAAATGTGCTAGATATAAAAGACTATTAGGCTATATATGACACTGTACAGGAAAATCCTTAAGTTTGGGTAATAACTAATTTCCTTATGAAAATCAGGGTAGATTAAGTTTTCAAATCTCACCTCGTAGCGGCAGCTTTCATCCCGTTGCTACTGATAGCAGATTGTTAATGATTTATTGCATATACACAACTTGATCCATAGGCATTGGCACCGAGTAGAATAAGAACTCAAAAGCGGAAAGACAAACCGTTGTTACCAGATACCTATCTGCAATAGTCCGTAGTCTGTATACTATATTCCATCGTTGTGTGACATACACTAGCGACCATTATTGTTATCGTATGTATAATAAATATAAAAAGTCTTAGTTTATCTCATTACGTATGCGTAAGAGTAATACAATTGTGTTTTTAGAAGGGGGTATATGATGACATCATGATAGGGGATAAGTGATGACATCACGAGCTGGTAATACTTCCCTCCTCTGAGCTCGCGCTGCGATTGACACTAACTTCATCCCGAGACAAACCTTTCCAGACTTTGCTGATATGGCCCCAGTAAGCACAGAAAAAACTCAAAGTAAAGAATAACATGACAAAACAGGTTAGCGACAATCTTCGCGCAAGTAAGCGAAATCTATAAATACGTAGTTCAAGGATAAGGATATGGTGACACAATTAATTGGATACAATTTAGAAAGTGGAACATATATATATATATATATATATATATATATATATATATATATATATATATATATATATATATATATATATATATATATATTCGTAAGCACAGTCAGACAAAAAATGAGGAAACACTAAAGAAAAGAAGAAGAATTCACTTGATGAAAAGAAGACTTGAAACAGGGTGCCAATAGATGTTTGTTTTAAACGATGAAAATGCAAATATTGTCAACAGAAGAGATGGAGTGATAAGAAATTGCAGAGGATTTTTATACAATGTATTTGCTACACAATACTGATGTAAGAAATAACTTTCCCGATATAAATAATGAAGGACCTGAGCACGTACCAAAGGAAACTCTAGAAGTTAAGACTGCATTAAAAGACATTAAAAGAGACAAACAGTGGGAGAAGATGGCCAAACAATTGATTTAATAATAGATGAAGATTTCATAGTAGTAAAACTTGCTGAACTTCATAGGAAATGCCTGCAAGAATGCTTTATACCTACGGCTTCGAAAATTTTTATCATTATACTAATTCACAAAAAGGGATACAAAAAAGCCCTGAAAAATTAATACCAAATAAGTTTACTCTCAGTATTATATAATATATTAAATATTTACAAAAATCATATTAGGCCCGATAAAAAGACAGCTAGACTTTAATCAATCAAGAGAGCGGGCAGGCTTTAGAAGTAGCCATTCAACAATTGACCATATCCATGTAATTAACCAAATTTCTTGAATTATTCACAGCAAGCATAGAAAAAAAGTTTAAAAAAATTTAGATTGGGAAAATGTTGGAGTTAATATTAATGGGGAGTACCTTAACAACTTGAGAGTTGCAGATGACATATTTCTGTTAAGAGAGTTATGGGAGGAGTTACAAAAAATGATGGAAGATTTTGAATAGAGGAAGCAGAAATGTAGGGCTGAAAATGAATGTGAATAAAACCAAGATAAAGTTCAATGAAAATGCAAAAAGACAGCAAATGAGGGTTATGGAAGAACCTCAAAAGATTGTTGATTAATATACATACTTAGGATAGGCAGTAAATATTTCCCCCGGACATGAGACCGATATTATAAGGAGGATAAGCTTGTGATGTAGATGTTTTGGTAAACAAAATGAGTTTATGAAAAGTAAAATGCCACTTTCTCTTAAAAGAAAAGTATCTAAACACATGGTCCTTTCAGTATTAACTTATACATCAGAGACATGGGGCCCTGCTAAAGCCTTAAAACATAAGTTAGATATTATAACATAAAGAGCTATGTACAGAATAATGTGGGAATAACACCAAGAGAAAGAAAAAGAGCAAAATGGATACGAAAGCAAACTAAAGTGAAGGATATAAAAACATATAAGAAAATGAAATGGACATTGGCATGCCCCCTGAAGCAAATTATCTTGCGCTCTTTTAATTCTCTACAAGATTCCAGTTTTTTTTTTTTTTTTTTTTTTTTTTTTTTTTTTTTTTTTGTAATTTCCCTTAAGCCTATTTTATTCCAATGTATTTATTTCCGTCCTTCTAGTAACACAGCAAGATCTTCCCGAGACAAGGTCCGACGTTATATTTTGTAAGGTTCAGTTTCATAAGGTGACCTGTTCTAGTTCAGAGATTTTTATTTTACACAGCATACGAACGGCGTTCTTAACTACTGCACTAAACAGTTCACTCTAGGTAATACATATATATCGTATAATGTGGCTATGATGATAAAATATTACGTACTTTTATTTCATAAAACAGCAAGGGGAAAAAAAAACATGTCTATAAATACAGCATAACGGTGAAAGTTCGTTATACAGCTGGTAACTTTTGGTCTGTTAGTACTTTGATGGGTAACAACCGACAAAGGTCGCTGGGGGAGGAGGCCAGAGGGGTGACAGCTCACCTTTCATGCTTGCTAAAAATCAGAAGAGGTACAACTGGCGCTACACTCCATCAGAGGAAAAAGGGTCTATGGAGATTAAACTTTTATATATATATATATATATATATATATATATATATATATATATATATATATATATATATACATGTATATAAATTATAAATATATTCTGTATATATCCCTTTCTGAGTGGGGATACCTTAACGTGCGAAACGGTTTGGGTATCACCATGATCAGCAAAGCGGTACTAGTCAGGGCCACCTATACTAGGCTTGATTGCTTTGAGCGATCAGACAAAAATATCTCAGCATCCCCAATCTGCACTTGCCAGCGTGGTGATAAAAACTGTCTAAACCCCAGACAGGAACAAAGACATGTCCTGCAGTGAACTAGCATTTTTTGTTGTTGTTGTTGTTGTATATATAAATATATTCTTGTATACGTAGACATACATACCGTATACAAACATACAACTAGGAGGGGACTCAGTAGCGAGCATGCATTCGCCACACCAGTTAGTCTTGTTTTGCTCTTAAATTCACTGCACACTTGTACTTCGATGTATTTTCTTCAAAATCTAATGGCTTTGTCCCTGAGTCATACCCCACATCTCCACCAACTTTTGTTGAAATTGGTTCAAAAATTTTCGCGTATCGTTAGTCACTAGCAAATGATAAACCAACAAAATATTTGCCCTTTACTTAAAACATTGCGATTATTTTCAGAGTACTGTTGCGTACTTGCACTTTGATGTAACTTATCCAAAATGTTACAGATTCATTCTTGGGTCATACGCCACAGGGCTATCAATTATGGTCAAAATTGGCACAGTAGTTCTTGTTTAACGTTGTTCACAAACAAACAAATAAGTAACTAAACTAAAAAACAGAAAAGGGATAATACATACCCTCCGCAATATCTTCGATTTTGGCGAGGGCAATAATAATAATAATAATAATAATAATAATAATAATAATAATAATAATAATAATAATGAAGTTAGACTGTATTGAAACCCACATAGATATTTTCTCAACACAAAGCATTTCGTTCCAACATAAAATGTTTATGGAAATATGTCATTTGATATAGATGGTCTCTCTCTCTCTCTCTCTCTCTCTCTCTCTCTCTCTCTCTCTCTCTCTCTCTCTCTCTGCAGCAATATGCTCCCCATGAGTTAAAAAACAAACAAATGGGCAAAGCTTGGCAACGAGGGGCGTTAGGTGGAAGTGGCGTGGACATAAAAATTCAAATCAGCTGCCGGATCATGTAATTGAATTTCAAAACATTAACGAGTGAACTATTTGCATAATTCGAAAACCCAGTAGCCTCCGCTCCTTGTCTTATCGTCTCTTCCCTCCCCTTCTTCAATCCATTTCTCCCCCTCCCTTTATAGGTCTCCTTTTCCTTTTAAAAAGTTCTCCCTGGATAGAGACTTAAGCAAAGGGAATTACCACGAAGAATTGAACATTGTTCCGTAGGATACTTTGGTTTTCAAATAATATGCATTCAACACTCATACGTTAAGTACTTGCAACATTGCAGAAAGGCAGGTAAATACTTCCATAAATATGCAGATATATTTACAGTCAAAAGGAATAAGCAAATTAAGATGTATTCAAGGCAAGTATAAAGTATAAAGCTAGAAAAAACTTTATCCAATTTACAGTTTCATCTTTTTCCTATTTCGCACTGCACACGGGTTAATGGAAGTGACAATATTGACAAAAACTGAGGCTTTGTGCCATGACTAACATCATATTGACAAATTTATGGTTACTAAACCTCTACCACCCCAAATGCCAACGACATATTGCACGCTGTAATTTTGTGATTATCATCCGGGAAATGGCATTCGTAACGAAGTTTGTAATGGTGGTATGAAGAATAGACTCGCCACAAAACCAACAATATAGTGTGTCGTACTTGGGAAACTTTACTCCCAGAGAAAATAGTTCAGAGCAACATAACAGACCTGCATGCAGTCACACACTCACTGGAAACACCAATGAACTATTTTATTTGCAGGACACACACACACGAAGTCTAGCATACACTCAGAAACGCCCAATTAACCTTCAGCAACTTTAACCTGGGGTGACCTGTCAATGATAGAACAGACAGTCAAGCAAACATGCAGATGCCAATGCAATGAACGTTCTCAAATGTCCTATTCTATATTTCGCTTTCTACCATGTACAGGACATAGGAGAGTTAGCTGGGGTCATTCATACTCTTATTATTTTGAAGTCGTAAATTCTAGGTAAACAAACAAACCACCAGAAAATATCTAAAATTTGGTGCTATCATGCGAATTTGAATAGCTTTTTGCCTTATTAGGATGACAAACCTAGATGAAATTAAAAGGTGATGCTCTTTGAAACCATCTCATGTATATATACAAATACACACATATCTAAGACAGAGATGGTTATCGTAATGGAAAGTTTGTACAGAAGATCGCAGAGGAATAATTTCCCAAGGATGAGAATGGAGACATGTTCTTATTCCTCGTTGCCAATAACTTCGATTGACTGAAACATTGTTACTCAATATTGAGTGCAAAAATATCCTCAATAATAATAATAATTATCATCATTATTATTGTTATTATTATTATTATTATTATTATTATTATTATTATTATTATTATTATTATTAGAAAGGGAGACCCCTGCGACTTCCTCTGTTCATTTGATATAAATGAAAATAAATCAGCGTAAATCTCATTAACATCACCGTTATTACTGTGTTGTTGCGTTTGATGTTATGAGCTTTGTAATCAAAGATACTTCTGCCGTTCTAAACGTAATTTTTATGAAACACATGCAACTGGCAGGAAACAAAATTCTTGCAAGCATAACCACTTATAACAAGGTAATCGCGTGGAAGTGAAAGCAAAAAGATTAGATCCACTCATACGAAGCAGCATTTTGCATTCTCACTGGCTTAATATACTTTTAATGTTCCACAGGAGGATTTCATTCCAACAAGCCTGAACAGTAAAGGCCCTTCGGGCTGTATTTATTATTTCCATGTTTACACTCTCGGGTTGAATAGTAAAAACCATTAGGCAACATTCATCGCTTCCAATGTTTACACTCCCGTACTCTTCAGTCCATCCCATTTTTCACTGTTGCAAACTAACTGCCGGCAGTTAGTGGCTCATAAATATATCGGAGAGTCCGAGTATTTTTAATAGTGCAAGAGCCATTTTGCATTTCAATAATGTTGTGAATATTTTCCTTTTCATTCGTTCCTCTGACGTTCGACTGTCGATAAACAGCTGACATCTGTTCGCACCGGATGAGAGCAAATTGTTAATACATTCCATACCCGGAAGTTTGAAAATATTGCTGAAGAGATAGAGCAATGCTGGTTTAGTTTTTATTTATATCCTTAGAGTTCGTAATTTAGTTCGATATCTCCATACTTAGGAATTTGTTTTGTTTTGCCTTTGCTTTTTTCTGTGAACTATACTACTGTACATTAGGAACTGTGATCAATATTCAAGGACTTCCATAATGGCCAAGATATTGGCAACTTTGCCTCTGATGAATAATTTCTAGGAAACTTCAATAATTATTCTGTAATTCATTATGTAAACAGGTGCACTTGATGGTAAGGAGTTTCTCATGCTATAATGAATTTCAAATTAATGGAATTCTGTTTATGAAAGGGTTTACCGAGAGCTTCAGGCCTCGTATTTAACAACTGTTTGCTTCAATTTTGTTCCTTGTTTTCCTTTCATTCTTTTGTACTTCCAGATTCCTGTGCCA
>NC_090750.1:33864894-33867394 GCF_036898095.1 Palaemon carinicauda | reverse complement strand
GTCAAATCTTAATAAAAAAAAAAAATTGAAGTAAACAAAAAAATAGGTCAAAGAAAACTCTTTTCAACAATGGTACGCTCCACAACGGAATTTCATAAACAACAATAACAACAGTATGTTGCAAATGTATAATTAGGATCTTCAATAATTATATATTTTATAAATGGAGCAATTACAGAAGGTTATATTCAACAAAAACAGTTTTCTTAATAGGCACCAAAACTATCAACGCCCTTGAAAGTTGCTGTAATTATATTGGCTAAATTTAGGTGCCCAACATATATTGCTATGATTTCATCTTTATCAAGACATTTAAAAATAGATTTCCTGAGGTACTTATGTAAATAGGGTATACAGTATCAGACAGGATCTTCTTCATGGTGGGAAATAAAAACAGTAATTGTGTATGGAAATATAACATCAAGGTTGAATGATTGTGATAGTTTGAAGCTACAAAGAATGGAGTAGGTCGGATTGTGTTTGTGAGAAGAAAAATACAATCTTTTAGTAAATAACACGAATTACATATGTTAAACGAATAGCTGAGAAATATTTATGATAAAGTTTATTTCCTTTTTTGGAAACCATGGAAGGAAGGAATGAAGAAAGGCGCTGTTCAAATGAAAACCAAGTATCACATATGTAAAACATATTTATATAGTGAAATAAAAAGCGAACGTGCAAATAACAGACTCCAAAGAGGAGATCGATTTAGAGCAGAAGCTATTGAAACTAAACAGTGTCAATACTTGGAACTAGGTTAAAAAAGGGATGATATGAATAAATATAGAACATTGAAAGAAAAATTAAATCAACAGCTGCGATCACCTCTCTCTCTCTCTCTCTCTCTCTCTCTCTCTCTCTCTCTCTCTCTCTCTCTCTCTCTCATCCACCACCTCTATTGAAGACCTGTACCTAAAATAACGTGATATAAAATTAATTTTGAAGTGGATCTCTCCGAACTGTTATAAATAAATTATCTCTCTGCCTCCGAAGCGACATATTGCTTTGAAGTAGGAGAGAGAGAGAGAGAGAGAGAGAGAGAGAGAGAGAGAGAGAGAGAGAGAGAGAGAGAGAGAGAGAGAGAAAATAAATCAAATGCCAAAAGTTTAGCCTTTGATGATGAAGTCTATATTGAAAAATGTAGATCCCGAAATGATTAATGGAGTGGGCGAATCAATAGGAGATTTGCTGCTGATATAAGAGACGAGAGAAAAATCCATATGTGCCACATACGCTGCCTTCAATCAGAGGATATGCCACAAAATCTATATAATTTGCTAATCATTCCACTATTCACAAATGTTCGCAAATTTTCGAAATTCTTCATCCAGCCGATTTTTTTAGATTGATGGCGTAATGAGCTATACAGCCGTTAACCATAATTTGAGTTCCTCTTATGTCAATGTTTAAAAATAAAGGACAGCTTTGAAATAATAAGATAAAGAAGCTAACCCAGGCATTCAGTTTTTTTTCGTTAAAAACAAAGATTAGACGAATAAAAATATCGGCATTGTTTGGTGAGTTTTCTACAGATGGGGTCTTGAATTCCTCCAGATGGTCGTGGGTTTGGGCATTCCAGAAATAAATTAAGTGGGGTGCAAGGCTTGATCTTCACCAAAAGGGGTTTTCTTGAAGATTTCTTAACAAGAATAAATTTACATTTGAAGTAGAAATTAGTCGAACGAGCGTGTACATGTTTTCTTCAAGTCAAACAATAATTCAAATAGCCACATGGTCCAATAAAAACAATTAGATTCAGAACTGATATTGAAAAAAAATAAGACTCAGGATATGTTGCTAACATTATCGTAAATGAAAGAAATACACTTGAAACGATTTTTACGTTTAGGATACTGGGCATACGGCTTAGACCTTAGAGTATATAGTATAGCACATCAATCTAAACTGTATAGGTCTTAGGACCTAAAACATACATAATGACCTAAATCATACAGATGACAGTATATTCGTTATGGTGAAATTTTTGTACAGAAACGGATTTCGATCGTGATCTAAACTTTATGATTTTATTAACTTTCTTATGCTAATGACTAATTTTTCTTCAGTTCCCTAGTTGAGCGAATGGGTTCCCAGATGAGCCTAGTCACATGTGATGCACTTATTTCAATTTCCAGGCTTGCCTTGTAACTCTTAACGTAACCTATTACATGTGATCTAAGACATGGAATCATACACACACATATATAAATATATGTTTATAAGCGTACATGCATACATACATGTACACATACACACATATATATATACACACACACACACACACACACACACACACACATATATATATATATATATATATATATATATATATATATATACTTCTTTCTCCACTTCTCTACACGCTTGTCCTTATTTGGAGTGGCTTCAATGGTTCTTGAACACATTCTTCCATTTCCTTCGACCTAGTGCATCTTCCTCACTCAATTCCAACTTCCTCATATTTCTCTTCATACAGTCATTCCATGGGAATTTTGGT
>NC_090750.1:33820551-33840551 GCF_036898095.1 Palaemon carinicauda | reverse complement strand
AATAATAATGCTATTAAGCATGACAACATCCCTTGTTGAGGAGTTCTGCACTGTATTGGAAACTGATTACAAATCCTTCCCACAATAGTTTTAGCAGGCCCAGTGATATCTTTGCTCCTTTTAGGAGGGAATCCTTTGTTGAAAAGAAATAACGGGTCCTTCTGAACCTTCTTTCCTCCGTCAGTGTCCTGTTATTTATTTCGAATGGCAAGGTTCGATTTTTAAAAGTGAGGTAGTTATTAGTGAACAAAATTTGTATAAAAGAAAGGCCTTATGCAATGTGAGTATTATTCCATACTGACAGTGGAGTTATAAAATAACTTTTTGTTTGGGTTTTAACGGAAGAATACAAATAAAATTCAAGAATTAGGTAACACAGTGATGTGCGGAATTATATAGTATTCTATACCCTTAAAATATGAAGCTTTATTCTGTTTAACGAAAATGAAGAGACCTCGAGAACTTTCCATCAATAAGGAAGAAAACCATAACAATAGAGAAATATGACTATTTCGAATATACTTACATATAATTTTGCATTTACATTTTTTCTATGCTTAAAATTTCTTTTCTATTGCCCAGGCTGAAGAAAATTGGCTAGGAATTGACAAATAGGATTTGACACACACACATACACACACACACACACACACACACACATATATATATATATATATATATATATATATATATATATATATATACTGTATATATATATATATATATATATATATATATATATATATATATATATATATATATATATGTATATATTGCATTAGAAAACCGTAAAATGATCACTGTTTACATATGAATATACACACATACATACTTATATATATACATATATATATATATATATATATATATATATATATATATATATATATATATATATATATATATATACTGTATTTACATATGCATGTGTGTGCGCACGCGCGCTCGTTTCAGTTCCCTAGGTATGTATTGTTGAGTTAGATAATCTTTATCCGGATAGGAAATGTGGATAATGAATGAAAATGAAAGAACAAAAAGGTAAAAACGCTCAAGATAAAACGTAAAAACGAGTGAATTGGTTAGAGTGTGAAAACGCGTGTTAGTGATTTCGGGATCATGTAATCTTTGTGAAACACTTTATTATTAAGTGTTTAATGTTTTGGTGTCATAATGCATAAGTTATTTAAGATGTCATTGGTGAACGTCTCTCAAATGTTTTTTTTTTCTTTTTTTTTTTGGCTGGTCATTAGATTATTACGTTATATCTAATATTACTGACATTAACTTCATCTTATCAAATCATATTAAACTAAGTGAAAATTACTTCTAATGATATGTCCGAAAAATAAGGAATAGCAAATATGGAAACTTAACGTTTGGTGTCATAGTGTTAATGATTATCTAAAGAACATCGCTATTGCACGCACACACAAATACACACACCCACACACACACACATATATACATATATCCATATATATAAATATATGTATATATATAAATATATATATATATATATATATATATATATATATATATATATATTTTTTTTTTTTTTTTCTTTCTTTTTGAGTGTTTGTGTTACATAGTGAAAAAAAATAAATAAGATCTACCAGTTATTTAGAACTGCAGAGTAATCAGAAATGTGAGGATCCAGACCTGATATAACCTTCAAAGCCATGTAATCGTTATCGATAATGTTGAAGTCCATAGTTAACGGCTCCATAATGTGATCAGTAAGTAATTAGGAGAGCAATAAGGAAACTTTGGCCCAGATTTGCATTAAGCCATTAAGGGGTGAAGGACTCAATTTAGACTATACCTGGTGTTTGCTCTCCTCCGAGAAGATGAGAGGGAGGAGGAGGAGGGGGAAAAGGAAGCGAGGAGGGGTAGTATGGGAGGGAGTTGAAAAGGAGGAGGGAAGAGAAGAGGTGGAGTATTAGGATAGATGAGGGGGAAGAGTAAAGAAAGATAAAGAGAAGGAATGTACAGAAGAGGAGGAATAGGAATAGGGATTAGCGAGGAATGAGAGATGAAAAGAGAAAGATTACAATGGAGACGGGAAGGAGGAGGAAGAACAAGTATAGGAAGAAGTAAATAGTAAAGGAAAAGATGAGGAGATGAAGGGGAGTGGATAATCTAGGAGGTGAGGAGATGATTTGGTGGAAGACTTCTAAATAGGTTGGAAGGAATGGAACCAAAAAAAGGGTTAGAACTAGAACGAGCACTCGGTAGAGCGCATACCTTCGCCTACATCATGCTGTATATTTCAAGATAGGCATTTGAATTGTGCACATTTTGGCACTAGTTTCATGCAAATAAGATCAAAATTGACCACGATATAGCAAAAGACGTATTTGACCGTTTCGTTACCTTTGCCTTTAACCAAATCACTTCCAAAAGCTAATCAAATTGTCCTTGGATCATGACCAATGATCCCAATAAATTTCATGAGACTCGGTCAAATAGTTTTTGAGTTATGGGAATCACAAACACACAGACAGACAACGCCTATCAAAACATAACCTTCACCGCAGTGAAGTTGGCAAAGGTATTAAGAGAATGAAGATGAGTAGAGGAGAGTGATTATGAGATAATAGAGGAGGAATGCGCTAAGTAACTTGAGGTGGAAGGAAAATATAAGGATGACGTGAAGGGAGAAAAGAGTCCAGGATTACGAGGTTGTTGAAAAAAAGATAAGTAAAATGAAAAAGATGGATGTAAAAACGTTATTAGGAGAGATGAGAGGAAGCAGGAGTATCTGGGCGAGAAGGAAGGATAGAAGGAGAAGTAAAGATGTCGGAAATGCCGAAGAGAGATAATAAGAGGAGGGAGAGGAAGAAGGAAGGGGAAGGTGGCTGGAAAGGCAAGATAGATGATGACGATGATGCGGAGAGAGTTAAATAGAAAGGGGAATCAAAAATAAGGGAAAGGAAAGGGAAGAGGAGTAGAGATAGATGAGTGGTGAGTAGTGGGCCTAAATGAAGAAACTACAAGAGAAGTAACAAAAAATGATTATAAAATATTTTAAGAACAGTAACAACATTAAAATACATCTTTCATATCTCAACTATAAAGAGAGATTTATGTCAACTTGTTCAACATAAAAAAGTGAAAGTATAAACTTTTGAAATTCCACTGATTCAACAGCTGGTTGAGAAGAATATTCCACAACTTGGTCATAGCTGGAATAAAACTTCTAGAATATTTCGTAGTATTGAGCCTTTAATGGAGAAGGCACTACTATTATAAGTAAGTGCATACCGGTACCTAGTATTACGAACAGGGTGGTACTGTCTAGGAATAACTGGATGCAGAGGATGGTCAGAGTTATGAAAAATCTTATGCATCATGCATGATGAACTATCTGAACAACGGGGACAGAGATCAATATCTTGAACAGGAACACGAAATTTGATAGACCACAAGTTCTTGTCTAACAAATTAAGATGCGATTCAGCAGCTAAAGACCAGACTGGAGAAAAATACTGGAAATAAGGTAGAATGAAAGAATTACAACACTTCTTCAGAATAGATTGATCACCAAAAATCTTAAATGACTTTCTCAATAAGCGTTAATTTTTGTTTAATTGAAGAAAAGACAGACCGAATGGGTTTCTCAAAAGTATATTTGCTATCAAGAATCACATGTAAAATCTTAAAATAATCTTATAAAGTTGAAGAAACATTATTAATGCTGAGACCCGGATGTAGAGGAGCGACTGTCCTCGACCTACTTATAATCATATTTTGAATTTTGTTAATGTTCAATTTCATGCTTTTTAATTTGCACCATGCATTAACTTTAGCTAGATCCCTATTCTAAGGGATTGAACAACGCTAGATCTACATTCGGGAGATGGAATTGATGTACAGAGAGTAAAATCATCTGCACATGCATGGAGCTTGTATTTTAGGCCAAACCACATACCACGTGTATATAGTACGAAAGGTAATGGGGCAAGAATACAATCCTGAGAAACACTAGATATGACATTCTTATACTCTTCATGGTGCCCATCAACCACAACTCTTTGCAATCTATTACTCAAAAATTTGGTAAGGATGTTAAGAATAGACCCTCCTACTCCCTCCTGCTAAGTTTGAAAGCAAGGGTCAACATAATCAACAAGGTGACAGGCCCATCGTAGAGCTTCCTGACCACAATTAAAGGATTATGAACAGCATTGGAGATTGAAAGAAGGACATCACATGCTCCAAGGCCTTTACGAGAGCCAAATTGCAAACTAGGGAACAGTTGATTACCTTCAGCTCACCTATCTAGGCATTTTGCCAAATGAAGTTCAAAACTTTATATAATATAAGAATTGTGGAAATTGGTTGGTAATCAGCTGGACGAGAGCTACCACAAACACATTTACGTAATGGAGTACATTACAAATTCTCTAACAAGTACTAAAAGAACCTGTTCTTGCCAACTTGCAGAAAATAACAGATAACTTAAGAGCTAAGAAATCAACGGCTCTATGAAAGACAATAGAAATATATAATTTTTGTCTACACCTCCATAAACATAATGGTCCATCAAGAAAATTTCAATTTCATGAGACCTAAATGATAAACTAGTTAGTTTAGCTTCAGGGAAACAGTAATGATGAATATGAAGTTTCTCATTACTCTGCTTACTGTTAAACACATCGGCCAAAGGAGTTTCCTTTTCCTTTGGACAGTGAATGGCTGAGAGCTATCTGGTTTAAGTAAAGTAGTAACTGTTAAGTCTACACCATAGTGGTGGGCTACCCTTAAGTCGCCACGACTTGAGGGTAGCCCACCACTATGTTCCTGAGTTGTACCAGAAAGGGTGTCCTTTATGAATAAACTCTATTCCTTTACAGTTGAAGCATAAACTCTCCGAGAAGCAACTCTTAGCTGAGTATAGTTATTCCAAGTCAAATCTGATCTGTTGCCCAACCTAAGATGCCAGGCCTCCTGCTTCTCCAAATAAGCACGTCTACAATCTTCATTCAAATAGGGGTTGTCTTTCCTTCAGTATTTTAGCACGCCAGAAGGGGTATGCATATCAATTATGTAGACCATATTCTCATTCGAAGGAGAATCAGGCTCAACATTTTATATAAGTGTGACCAATTCAAATGCAAAAGATCACTCAAAATGACATTATTTCTGGTTGAGATTTTATGTAAATCTTACATGAGTATGACACATCAGGGACAGGATGATCTGTTTAAACTACTAATGAAAGCCAGGCATGATAAGATATCCCAACTGGAGAAACATCCTTCTTATAACGCCAGGGAAGTCAGTGTATACCAAGTACAAACAGTTACCAGACAAGTTAGAGCTTTACATACGATTTGCTCACAGAGGCAAAGTCCAAAGTTCCTGTGCCATGGCGATCAGTAGGAGAAACAGAATTCAACCTATAGTGAACGTTGAATTCACCATTAAGAACAAAAGATGCCTTTCTATCGTCTCGTTTTTTAGCCATAATGGTAAGAAGACAGTTGGAGATAGAATCATCCAAATCTGGATTCCGGTAGACCGAACACAAAAAGAAGTTGTAAGATCTACCACAAACTTTTATTACCTGAATCTCATGACAAACACATTCACAGCAGGACTTATGAGAGGCAAGGTACTCAGTCCTAATAACAAGCAAATGTAATGACACTATGAAGACTATTTGAATACCAATATCTACTATACTGTCAGCATCACGTCCTTACTAGGTCCAGCTTTGAGATGAAACAAAGATTAGAGTGAAGGAAAGGAAGAGTCCATCATTCCTCTTCCATGTAAGGAGTTCTAGGAATCAAAGAAGGGAAATTGGGTTGAGATGCATAGTTTGATTGTGTGGTGGTGGTGTTACCCTACAGAGCAATCGTGTGAAATGGGACGGGATGTCATGTATTACAGTGAAGTCTGAATTTTCCTGACTGTCTTTAATTATTCTTTTTAGGTACCGATTGTCTGACTTTAGGTGAAAAAATCAGAGCTAAATGCATTATTTCTGCAAATAGTAATTATGTTTATACTGTGTATAAACATGTTTTCTTCTGATGTATTGCCCTAAAATTGTCTGTATGAATGTTCGCAATCTCACTGTACCATATTTAATACAATAATCTTTCTCGACAAATTAGTCCTCTTGAAGATGCAAGACGAAACAAATCAGGATTCACTCTATATTTCCATTTTTCGTATTTATTTTGTATCTGAGTATCATGTTTCCTTCTAAGTTTTATATATATATATATATATATATATATATATATATATATATATATTACCCAAAAACCGATAAGTCGGTTGGAACTTTTGACCGGGGAAACGTCTGTCTATATCCGAACATAACTTGACAACAAAACGTTTACCCGATTGAGCGGTTTAAAGAATTGATATAAAAAATTTTAACCGGGTGTCGCCGGTCGCTTGATTTTGACATTACCCATAGTCATAAAACAAAAAAATTCTGGGTAACGTACCTACAACTATAACGTTAAATAATAAAATAGCATACACGCCAACCTTTGATCACAGCACTGGCAGCATTTTTGCTTGTTCCCCGGTC
Source organism: Palaemon carinicauda (assembly GCF_036898095.1). Lineage (NCBI taxonomy): Eukaryota > Metazoa > Arthropoda > Malacostraca > Decapoda > Palaemonidae > Palaemon > Palaemon carinicauda. The sequence continues at coordinate 33,833,998 of NC_090750.1, read as the reverse complement.
GCGCTTGCCATCGCTGTGATCAAAGGTTGGCGTGTATGCTATTTTATTATTTAACGTTATAGTTGTAGGTACGTTACCCAGAATTTTTTTGTTTTATGACTATGGGTAATGTTAAAATCAAGCGACCGGCGACACCCGGTTAAAATTTTTATATCAATTCTTTAAACCGCTCAATCGGGTAAACGTTTTGTTGTCAAGTTATGTTCGGATATAGACAGACGTTTCCCCGGTCAAAAGTTCCAACCGATTTATCGGTTTTGGGTAAAATATCACTCTTTTTTTACGCAATCGTATTGATTAACTAGTTTATAGTCATATCTTCAAAATGTGAGGTCAAACATGTCTATAACTTATTATTCAGAAGCTGAGAAATAAACGTTGAAAGTTCGCTTAAAGATGTCAGTTTGATGCCTTTTGAAACTTAAGTACGTGACTACAGCCTTCGTGATTACCTCAAAACATTCCCACATAGCCTAATTCACAATTTAAAACATAATCTACAAAACCTGAGGTCGAACAGCTATCTATCTCATTCAGAAGCTAAGATTATAGAGTTGAAACTTTGCTAAAAAGCGTCTATCCATGACTCTATATCGAACACATGAAAGTTGACGTAATTTTTGCTATTTTTTTGCATATTTCTGACGTGTTATTTCACGAACCTTATAAGATAGGGACTTGAAACTTTTAGGATCGTCTAGTTAAATTGAATAGAACTAAATCCTAGAATTTCAAGCTTATACTATGTCCGGAAAGCACTTTTCTGAAAACCCGGTATTTCTGGTTTACGTAATCGTATATAACAGCACTGGCAGCATTTTTGCTTGTTCCCCGGTCGCGCTTGCTCACAGAGGCAAAGTCCAAAGTTCCTGTGCCATGGCGATCAGTAGGAGAAACAGAATTCAACCTATAGTGAACGTTAAAATCACCAATAAGAACAAAAGATGCCTTTCTATGGTCTCGTTTTTTAGCCATAATGGTAAGAAGAAAATTAGAGATAGAATCATCCAAGTCTGGATTCCGGTAGACCAAACACAAAAAGAAGTTGTAAGATCTACCACAAACTTTTATTACCTGAATCTCATGACAAACACATTCACAGCAGGACTTATGAGAAGCAAAGTACTCAGTCCTAATAACAAGCAAATGTAATGACACCATGAAGACTATTTGAATACCAATATCTACTATACTGTCAGCATCACGTCCTTACTAGGTCCAGCTTTGAGATGAAACAAAGATTAGAGTGAAGGAAAGGAAGAGTCCATCATTCCTCTTCCATGTAAAGAGTTCTAGGAATCAAAGAAGGGAAATTGGGTTGAGATGCAATCGGGTGAAATGGGACGGCATGTCAGGTATTACAGTGAAGTCTGAATTTTCCTGACTGTCTTTAATTATTCTTTTTAGGTACCGATTGTCTGACTTTAGGCGAAAAATCAGAGCTAAATGCATTATTTCTGCAAATAGTAATTATGTTTATACTGTGTATAAACATGTTTTTTTTCTGATGTATTGCCCTAAAATTGTCTGTATGAATGTTCGCAATCTCACTGTACCATATTCAATACAATAATCTTTCTCGACAAATTAGTCCTCTTGAAGATGCAAGACGAAACAAATCAGGATTCACTCTATATTTCCATTTTTCGTATTTATTTTGTATCTGAGTATCATGTTTCCTTCTAAGTTTTATATATATATATATATATATATATATATATATATATATATATATATATATATATATATATATATATATATATATATATATATATATATATATATATATATATATATATATATATATATATATTTCCTTTTGATGAGGTTCCCTCCCGGTTTCACCATTTCTGTTAAGATAGAACTGGAAGAAACAAGGCCGATATTGGATAAAAACAAGAAATCTAATGACAAACTGCTATTAAAAGCTTATCTGCCTACAAGTCAGCAACGACAGCATATGCATCTATCTATACATATAAACCTATAAATACATATAAATCTATCTACATATGGGCACACATATATATAAACACGTATATATATATATATATATATAAATATATATATATATATATATATATATATGTATATATGTATGTATATATATATATATATATATATATATATATATATATACACATATATATCATACATATCTAATTTATATACATATATATACATATGTATATATATATATTATATATATATATCTATGTATACATATATAAACATACATATATATGTATATATATGTATATACACACATATATCTATCTATCTATCTATCTATATATATATATATATATATATATATATATATATATATATATATATATATATATGAAGCAATCATTAAACTCTCTTGCAATCGAGAAAGAAAAACCAATACGCCTCTAAATAACTCTCGTCAAAACCTTTTTGTTTTTCCTATTCATTAAGTAGTTTTTCCAGTCACTCTAATTAAAGACTGCAATTGATAACGCCATAATGAGTCAGCCCATTAATCACGAGGTCGGTAATGCGATTATTGTTAGTCAGAATAGTGCGTCTGTTTGAGGGCTCATCTGTCTGTTCTATGATTTGCTCTTCGCTTTGCCTGAAAATGCAGCACTAAACGAGGTTGGGTTGAAATGGGATTTAGCGAATGCAATTTTTGTATGAAATAATTGCATATGCATATATCATGGCAGGAAAATTTTTCTATGCACTTGCTGTTTGTCCACTTAAAAGGACTCACTATTTTTAGGTTATGCAATTCCGCACAGAATAATTCATGAGGGCTTGGTAATTGCTCTCTACATGGGAAGCATTCATATCAGGTCATTGCTTCTTTCATTGCTTTTAATTCCATCTTGTGTCCGTGATGTCCACAGCGTACATTATACTGACCTGATTAATCCATCTTTGACCTAATTTCATCATTTTTATTTTTCTCGTCTGATAACTGAATGGTGAAATGAAAACAGGGAAAATAAGCTTAATCTTCAGAGCATTTTTCTTTTCATTTCATTCATTTTCAAATTCTTTTTGAATACTAGAAAATCTAAATTCTAAGGTTTTTAAGAGCAATTCAAATGAATTTGCTTACCTTGTCAATTCCATAGACTCCAATTTTAAGTCCCTTCAGTATCTTTGATTTCAATAGCTATTTATATTATTTTCCATAGATAATTCAACAACATTAGTCTTTATGGAAAATTATTTTTATTTTGGTTTCATAACCATTATAGTCTTAATTTTCTTGGCAATTTCCCATAGACTTGTTTACACTGACGATCGCTTGGATATTGTGTTAATAATAATAATAATAATAATAATAATAATAATAATAATAATAATAATAATAATAATAATAATATTAATAATAATAATAATAATACATTTTTACACACACACACACACACACACATATATATATATATATATATATATATATATATATATATATATATATATATATATATATATATAGATATATATATACATATATATATATATATATATATATATATATATATATATATATATATACTGTATATGAATGGGAACTAGGAGAGGTGGTGAAAATGGCACAAAAAAAAAAAAAAAGGAATCTGACTGATTGTGATAATTATAGAGGCATCACACTTACGTTAGTTGTTATGAAAATATATGGTATGCTTACTCTGAAGACACTAGAGAGAACGATTGATGAAAAACTGAGAGATGAACAAGTAGGATTTCATAAATGTAGAAGTTGTACTAACCAGATTTTAAGACATGTAGTACAGCAATGAGAAGATTATAGAAAGACGCTTATGATGGCATTTGTGGACTGTGAAAAAGCCTTTGATAGTGTGCACCGGCCAATTTTGTGGAGAGTCCAGCATTAATATGGAGTTCCTCGTAAGTATGTAAATTTAAGTAAGTCTGTGCATGAGCATAGTAAGTGCAAAGTTAATGTTAGTGGAGTCCTATCAATTGAATTTATAATAAACAGTGGAGTACTCCAAGAGAATGTGTTGTCACCTATGTTGTTTATTCTCCTCATGGATTTTGGAATGCATAGAACAGTTGGTATATGGAGAAGGATTGGACTGGATTGGAAATAGAAAATTATCTGACCCACAATATGCTCTGACGCTGTCCCTATCAGCAGAAAATCACAATAGCTGAAAAGTTTGCTTACCAAAATGCATGAAATATCACAGGAGTTTGGGCTCAAGATAAATAGAAGAAACACAGAGATGATGAAAATGGAATATAGAATGGAAGATTAAATATCATTAGAGGGAGAAAGGATTATTGAGGTAGAATCATTTAGATACAGTATTTAGGAGCTATGATCACTAAAATAGGGTCTTTATGATTGGTATTCAATGAAATATTGAAAAAAGGAAATTAGACAACGGCAACATAAAGTAAAAATTTGGAAATCAAATCACCTGAAATTACATATGAAAATAAGACTGGATACCAGTTTAGTGAGGTCAGTGATACTATATGGGAATGAGTCATGGTATGACAGTGAAACAATATCCAAAAGATTTGGTAGATTTGAGAAAAAAGCCCTCAGAAGAATATTGGGAGTGATATGGTACGACATGATTAGAAATTGTCCTTTAAGGGATATTATTCGAGTGTTATATGTGAATGAGATCATGGTGAGGGGTAGATGGAGATGGTTTGGGCGTGGTCTTTGCATCCCAACAAGAGAGATTAGGTCACCAAACTTTCAACTGAGCTCCACAAGGCACTAGAAGAGTTGGAAAACTTAAGCCTACATGGCTGAGGACTAAGTAGGAAATGATGAATGGGGAAGTATTGATTTAAAAGCTCAACATAGTGATGGCTGGTGAAATCTAACCGAGACTCTTTGCGTCCATAGATGATGATGTTTTATATATATATATATATATATATATGTATATATATACATATAAATATATATATAAATATATATATATATATATATATATATATATGTATATATATATATATACATATATATATATATATATATATATATATATATATATATTTATATATATATATGTATGTATATATATATAGATATATATATATATATATATATATACATATATATGTATATATATATATATTTTTGGGCTCAAGCCATGTCGTCCTGATGGAAGTTCCTATAGGGTAGCTTCCTTGGGTATATTACAACTACGGCGATATTCCCAGAGAATTTACCTTAAGGTACCCAGAATTCTAACTCCTGGAGCGAATATCCCTAATAAAAGAACCAGGGATATCGCGAAATATCAGAGGACGTATTCTTGACACGCCACATGGCAATCTGCACCCCGAACAGAGATAACACTTCGAAGGGGTCAATTGGCAAGAAAACGAAAACGAGAAAGAAAAGGAGAGCCGCTCGCAAGGTATCTCTCCTGTCCCGTTTCGTAAGCGGGCATTGCGCCGCTCACGGCGCTATCTGTATTCCTTTTTGCGTAGCTCAAGAACTCGGTGTTTTTTCCTGTGTTTCTCGCAATTCTTGGATTTAATCAATTAATTATGCTTTCTCCAACTTCTCCTGCTTCTGATAAGTTGAGTATTTTTTCTTTTATGTATAAATGTAGGCTCTTGGTAATTTTCAAAGTGATTAATAGTAATATCTTTGTTACAAGAGCTGTTGCCTACCGGAGGCGTCCTGGACGCTGTCGCTCGCTAGGTATGAGTTATTTAGTTAGCCTGAGCGACATTTCCGGCTTTTTCGCTTTAATAATTTTAGCTGGTTAGCGTTACTTAGGATTTCTTTATATGTTGCTTTTAGTATTGTTTGTCTTGGCGAAGGATTCGCCGATTCTGGCCTACGCTAGACCGTGTAGCCTAGTCGTTTGGCCCTAGTACTTTCCTGCATGATATTTAGATTTCCGAGTGTTTTAAAAATTTTATAGAAGCTTTAGGCAGTTTTATACATTTAAGATTATATTGATTTCTTCCAAGATAGTATACGAGTGAGTTTCGGTGATTTAGGTAATCGATTCTCTTGGCGCCTAGGCTAAGTTGCCTATGGGGCCTTAGTATACTTTCTCACACTCCCCGGTTGCTCTCTTCTCTTCGGAGAAGGTGTGCAATTCCTTTCCCTCTGTTTAAGCCTTGGGCTTAACCCTAGTGGTGTATCTGAATTAATTTTCGATACAACAGGGTGTTGCTGTTCCTTCCTGTTTCCAGTAAGTCTGGTTTCAGAGAGGGGAAAGAACATCAGAGTTCTTAGTCTGAGTCTGTTATGTCTGGCTTGTGGTTGAGACTCCCTTGCTAGACTGACACAGACATAGGAGGCTTAGCCTCCTTAGGTCACTTTCGAAGGTTTCTGTACGAGATGATTCCTTCTTCTTATGATCTAGCAGACTAGTCCAGTGTTGCTGTTCTCGGTGTCGAGGATAAGATCCTTTTTCTGGGAATAGCAACACCTTCCTTGCTTTGGTCCTGCGAGGGTTGGCAAGTATTGCTGGCCTCCCTCCTCGGATCTCCCTTAGGCTAAGATGAGTTTTCTTGGCTGCGGGTGATTCATTACTAAAGCAAGGTTGGTAGGACCCTTTTCGTCCTTTCCCCCTCTTTCCTCTGTAATGGCCTAGCCATTACATTACTGTCTGTCATAATACATCTGTACGTAGCATAGGTTAGGATGTGGAGTTGACTTAGTCCCTTGCCGGCTGGCAGAGAGTGCCGGCCGGCAAAGGTCTTCTGCTTTGAGTGCTCCCCGGACCTCTCTTGGTCCCTCATCCATGTTTGTCTGTAGAGCCAGATGGCATTGGTCAGGAAGCCTGAAATTATATTCTCCCCTTCCTTATGTGCACTCTTTCGGGTTGCCGGGCTATGAGGTAGTACAGTCTCTTATCCCGGCATCCATTCTGTTTTCTTCTAGTGTTGTACCCTAGCCGGCAGCCGGCCTAAGTGGCCGGCAGCCGGGCAGTCGGAGTTCTCTGGTTCTTTTGCTGCCGGCCGGCATCGGTTGTATACCTTTGCCGGCCGGCTATTATCACGCCATTGTCTGCCGGTCGCTACGAGTGGTGGCCGGCAGCCGGGTGCTACCTTGTGTAGTTGCTGGCCGGCAGTATTGCCGGCCGGCACATGCATTTGAACAAGCGTTCTGCCGCCTTATAGCTCTTAAGTAGTATTCTTTAGATCTAGTTAAGATGTGTGCCGGCCGGCACATTACCTTCTATACTGTAACCAGTATTCTTCAGTATAGTATATACTGTAGGGAGAAAACTATAGTATAGTATTGTTACAACACTGTGTTTTCTAACACTCCTGTGTTATCTTGCACAGCCCCTTGGTGTTGCCTTACAGATAAAGAAAGTGAGTTCTTTCTTGTCTACTATCCGGTATTTTAAAATCATCCTTTAGGTGTGAGCTACACCTGTTTCCTCTGGAAATTTTTCATTGGTTGCTCTAAGATAGATTAACCATACGATTTTATTATCTGGAAGGTTGCAGCAATTGACTGTGCGGGAAACACAAGTATGTGTCTTTCCTTTCCGTTTAATTATGAAGCTATGTATATCCAGTGATACGTAGTTCACTTGATACTCATGGAAATTTCTTCTCTTTACAGGAGGCCCATCCGAAGTGTGGAAGCGTCTTCTGCAACGTCCGCAGCAAGAACTTCTGCGGACATGATTTGTGTAGGAAGCACGCAGCATGCGCTGTCTCCAAAGGTGATCTCCGATATTGGGACCCGCAGGTATGTACCGTGTGCACAGACCTGATTGCTGAGGCTTTTGATTCCCCTAGGACGGCGGAGTCAAGGGATGTAGCAAGGGAGAAGCTTCGTGCCTGGCTAAGGGGTTTCCAGAAGAACACCTCTGGGCCCTATCTTCCAAGTGAGAAGATGAGGGCTTACCTTTTCCCCAGAGCGTCAGCTGAGTCAGTGATTCCCCAGCCTCAAGTGGAGATACCGGTAGTTCAGATCCCTGTGGATGCTGAAGTCGCGGTCGCCCTGCAGGACATCCAGTTGGACGACAGGATGTCGGAGGTGTCCGAACGTCTGGAAGAGGACCTTCTGGCAGAAGACCAGGATGAAGATCAGGCTCCAGACATTGAAGAGGAAGAGGCCGACGAGATGTCGGCTACTCCGGTTTAGGCCTCTGAACCTATTCCCTCAACATCGTCCGCTCTCCCAGAAGAGCTGGGAAAGACCCTTTCCTCCATCGTTGGAATGATCCAACAGATGCAGAGGGAGAATAATGAGAAGGCGGCTGCAATGGAGCTGGAGATGCAGAGAATTGCAGCATCACGTGGGCCCCAGAAGAGGCTCAGCGTGAAAGACCTTCCCTTGTGCTCTGATGCTAACCCTTGGAAGTATGCTGAGCACATGCCGATGACGACTGGAAAGATCGTCATGTCGGAGAAGTTGGGCTCAGTTCCCCTTGAGGAGGTGGAATTCTGGCCCAGCAAGGGGTCGTATCCGGAATGCTATGTCTGTCTGAGGAAGGAACCAGCTTCAAAGGAGGAGACAGAGGTTCCTGCTTTGAGTAAGAAGCACCCTTCCTTTGTGTCCTCTCCTGCTAGAGCCTTCCCCTTTATGCAGAAAGAGTTTGCGGCTGTGCTAAAAGCAGTCGAGGTTGGCAAGCCATGCCCCTCCTTGGAGGAGTGTAAACCTTTGTCTCTGGCCCTACCCTTGGACCACAAGGACTGGAAGGACGTCCATCTGACCTTCTCAGTCGGGAAGTTGGAGGCTGACATTGCCGGACGTCAGTTCGGTGAGAACCTCCCCAAGCTGTCTGACTTTCTTTTGCGAAGGGAGCTCGAGACGAAAGAAAGACTGGCTGCCTCAATGTCTCTTCAAACCACTCTTGAGACAATGGCAAGTGACCCCAAGGTTCATGAGATGTTCATGGTAGTGGCTAAGATTCATCTGGCCACAGTGACGAAGGACCTTTACAGCGTCGTCAAGGCGAGGAGAGCTTGTAGGGAGTTCGTGTTCGCCTCGGCTGCGGTGAGGCACGAGCCAAGGAAACTAATCTCCTCCAACATTTGGGGCAAAGACCTTTTCCCTAGCGAATCGGTCAAGGAGGTTGTAAATAAGGCTGCCACGGAGAATAGAAACCTTCTCCAGAAGTGGGGCTTATCTCTCAAGAGAAAGTCTTCCCCGGATCAGGGTCCCCAACCAAAGAGGAAGACTAAGAAGACTAGGCTACCCTCTCGGCCAGCCAAGCTATTCAGACAGCAACAGCAACAGCAATTGCCTATGCCTTCAGTGCCCCAGATGGTGGCACAAACCTCGAACACATTCCAGTGGGTACCCCAAGCCGTGTCGACGCAGTCCCCGGCATTTAACCTAACGTTCGAAGGGCAGTCAACTACCTTTCGAGCAAAGCCTAGAGGAGCAGCCAGAGGCTCGTCTAGGTGCCCCTCAAGGGGGAGGGGATTCAGGGGTGGTCGCGGTCAGGGAGGCAAGACCTCAGTACAGCAGTCAAAGTGAGGTGATACCAGTAGGAGGGAGACTTCAGAATTTTCGGGATCGGTGGACCTTCGATCCCTGGGCCCATAGCCTACTCAAGAATGGACTGGGTTGGAGCTGGTACAGCACTCCACCCCCGTGCCCTCGATTTTTCCAACACTCCACCCCCGTTCTGGAGGAGTACATTCAAGAACTGTTGGAGAAAAAAGTGATCCGAAGGGTAAAGTCCATCAAATTCCAAGGGAGGCTGTTTTGTGTTCCCAAGAAGGACTCAGAAAAACTCAGAGTCATTCTGGACTTGTCGCCACTTAACAAGTTCATAGTGAACTGCAAGTTCAAGATACTAACACTGCAACACATAAGGACCTTACTGCCCAAGAGGGCATTTACCGTCTCCATAGATTTGTCAGACGCCTATTGGCACGTTCCAATCAATCGCCGTCTCTCCCCCTACCTAGGGTTCAAGCTACATCGAAGACTCTATGCCTTCAAAGCTATGCCATTCGGGCTAAACATAGCCCCAAGGATCTTCACGAAGCTTGCGAGCGTAGCTCTCAAACAATTACGCCTAAAGGGAATCCAGGTGGTAGCCTACCTGGACGACTGGCTGGTGTGGGCAGTATCCAAGACGGAATGCTTGCAAGCTTCTCTGTAGGTGATCCAGTTCCTAGAGTATCTAGGCTTCAAGATCAACAGAAAAAAGTCTCGACTTTCTCCATCTCAAAAATTCCAGTGGTTGGGAATCCACTGGGACCTAGTGTCACACCGATTCTCCATCCCGGCGAAGAAGAGGAAGGAGATAGCTGGCTCTGTCAAGAGACTTCTGGATTCCAGAAGGATATCAAGAAACGAACAGGAGAGAGTGCTGGGTTCTCTCCAGTTTGCTTCAGTAACAGACCCAGTGCTAAGAGCACAGCTAAAGGATGCAACCGGAGTTTGGAGAAATTATGCATCAAACGCGCGAAGAGATCTGAGAAGACCAGTTCCGCTTCGTCTACGTACTCTTCTCAGGCCTTGGTCCCAAGCCAGGCAACTAAAGAAGTCGGTACTTCTTCAGCCACCTCCCCCCTCGTTGACTATTCACACAGACGCCTCGAAGGAGGGGTGGGGAGGTCATTCTCATCGGAAGAAGGGCCAAGGGACTTGGTCCAATCTATTCAAGACATTTCACATAAACTTTCTGGAGGCTATGGCAGTACTCCTTACCTTGAAGAAAGTCTCCCCGCGTCGCTCGACCCACATAAAGTTGGTGCTGGACAGCGAGGTGATTGTGAGATGCTTGAATCGACAAGGATCGAGGTCACCACCTCTCAACCAGGTGATGTTGGCCATCTTTCGACTGGCGGAAAAGAAGAAGTGGTACCTGTCGGCAGTTCACCTTCAAGGAGTCCGCAATGTGACAGCGGACGCTCTATCCAGGTTCACACCGATAGAGTTGGAATGGTCCCTAGATGCAGGATCCTTCTCCTTCATCTTGAGTCAAGTCCCAGAACTGCAGATAGACCTCTTTGCGACGAAAGACAACAAGAAGTTACCCCTTTACGTGTCCCCGTACGAGGACCCCTTGGCGGAAGCAGTGGACGCGATGTCCCTCGACTGGAACAGACGGTCCAGGATTTACCTGTTCCCTCCTCACAACCTTCTGTTGAGGGTCCTCAACAAGCTGAGATCCTTCAAGGGAGTAGCGGCAATAGTGGCTCACAAGTGGCCGAACAGCGTGTGGTTCCCTCTGGCATTGGAACTACGGCTGAAGTTTCTACCGTTACCAGATCCAGTTCTGACCCAGTGAGTCCAGAAGTCGACTGTCTGCGCTTCATTACAGAAAACCCGGACCCTGCAGCTCATGATTTTCTCTCCCTAGCGGTAAGAAAGCATTTCGGGATTTTGAAAGACAGTATAGACTTCCTAGAGGAATATAAGTGCAAATCTACTAGAAGGCAAAATGAGTCATCTTGGAGAAAATGGGTGGCCTTTGTCAAGGAGAAGAATCCGCAAGAGATCTCGACGGACCTCTGCTTATCTTTCTTCATCCACCTCCATGGTCAAGGATTAGCAGCTAACACGATTTCAACGTATAAATCTGCTTTGACAAGACCCATTTTATATGCCTTCCAGGTCGACCTCGCTAACGAGATTTTTAATAGCATTCCGAAAGCCTGTGCTAGGCTCAGACCTTCAGCACCTCCAAAGCCCATTTCATGGTCTTTAGATAAAGTTCTTCATTTCGCTTCACTGTTGAACAATGAGGAGTGTGCGTAAAGGATTTGCCCAAAATGTTATTTTCCTATTTGCACTCGCATCCGGGGCCAGAGTTAGTGAGATTGTAACCCTCTCGAGAGAGATAGGTCGCGTTCAGTTCTTGGATGGGGGAGAGCTGAACCTGTTTCCGGATCCTACGTTTCTCGCCAAGAACGAGTTACCCACCAACAGGTGGGGTCCCTGGAGAATCTGCCCTCTGAAAGAAGATGCATCTCTATGTCCAGTAGAATGCCTAAAGGTCTATCTTCGTAGAACTTCAGACTTCAGGGGTGGTCAACTATTCAGGGGAGAAACATCAGGCTCAAATTTATCACTGAAACAACTCAGGGCGAAAATCACATATTTTATTCGCAGAGCGGATCCTGACAGTACACCCGCAGGTCACGATCCGAGGAAAGTTGCCTCATCCTTAAATTTCTTTAATTGTATGGATTTTGAACATCTTCGTTCATACACTGGCTGGAAGTCTTCCAGAGTGTTCTTTCGTCACTATGCGAAGCAAGTGGAGCAACTAAAGAGGTCTGTGGTAGCAGTGGGTTGTGTCGTTAACCCTGCTGTTTAACTCTGCGAGGAACAGTGGATTTAATTGGGACGATTAATTCCGGGGTGAGTGTGTAGTTACAAACTGTTCTACAAACTAAGTGTGAGGGCACGGGGTTGCCCACGTTGACTGTTCCACTTTCGAAGGTGAACTTAGCATAAGTGCAGACATGTGTGCCGAGCGTTTCCAACGCTAATGTGACTGATTAGTAATACAGACTTTTACAATTTTGATACCTCGGTATGTTAAAAGTGGCGCTAATGTTTTTCTTTCAGATAAACAAGTTTCTGTTTACTATCATGCTTATGCTTATTTTTTGGTTATCCTCCTCTTATATATATATATATAATTGTTGTTAACTTGTTTTATTTATTGTTTGTCAATAAACTAGTTCTTGTGAACCTTGCGTCTCCTTCACCTGTGTCAATTTATTGATAATAATTGAGCATTACGTACTATGTATATTTATCTGGGATAATTCTAATAGATTGTTCCTTTATGCAAGCGTTTTTTGCATTGGTTTCTGCTTTCCCTTAGCGGGAGGACTCCATGCCCTAAGGGGACGGTGGCGGATATGCAAGTTTCCTCCTACTCGGATATAAACCTTTGTCCAATACAGTATTGAACGGAGAACTGGTCGATATTTCATATTGACGCAGTGGTTCTTTACAAACTATGCTTTACATGATATAGGGTGAGACCACTATATTGGCTTGTCTGTTATTCATACATAGGTATATGTACTCTTCGAGACTTTTCTAGAGTCTAGTAGGACTCTTCCCTGTAGGGGGCAGGAAGCACTAACATGGTTTATGGTTAGTTGAAAAGATGTATGACGGTAACATCTTAGGTCTCTAGGTCTAGTGGACCGGGGAAATACCTCCGGGGAGTACGGCACGTTTTGAGAATCCACAGATACAGTAATGCTCTGGTATACTTCCATCAGGACGACATTTCTTGAGCCCAAAAAACGGATTTTGAGCGAAGCGAAAAACCTATTTTTGGGTGAGATGGCCATGTCGTCCTGATGGACCCGCCCTTCCCTTTCTATGAAAGGGCTGTAGGTCCCCTCCCTACATACAGTATCAGTAACACCTCGTGTATCGCTACAAGGAATACAGATAGCGCCGTGAGCGGCGCAATGCACGCTTACGAAACGGGACAGGAGAGATACCTTGCGAACGGCTCTCCTTTTCTTTCTCATTTTCGTTTTCTTGCCAATTGACCCC
>NC_090750.1:33798051-33810551 GCF_036898095.1 Palaemon carinicauda | reverse complement strand
GAAAGTGATGGTATTGGGATCTCATGTTAGAAATAATCTCACGATATGAGCATTATGTCGTATATGACTTAGGAGCTTAAACTTATTACATTAATATGAGTAGTAATAGTAGTATATATGTTTATTTTTCATCGTCATTATAAGTTATTGGTATGTAATTGCTCAGGGCCATATACACATACTGTATATATTGGGTACGCAAATGAAGGATATGCTTTTTAATGAATTTACTACAGCACATATAAATCTAATGCAACGTATTTTATTACAGTGGGAGAAAATCTAATGATACGTAGGAAATCTGGAAGATTCTAGAGGGATTAGCATCGAACACGTGTGGTAATACGTGGAAGTTCAAGCAGAAGTGACGTCTAAAAAGAGCCGCGATTCTGAAATGTTGTTTTATCTTTGGTTTCTTCGTAAAAGTGTTTTCATTAAGGGATTAGGAAGTGTCACATGATACTTATCCGTTAATGACTACCCAAGGATGGGTATATAAAGGTTGGTTTGGATTAGAGGAGGAAACATCTCTGGAAGTTCAGGTGAGACCGTCCTTCGGATGACAGATGAAAGCTACGTCTTCCTTAGGCTCTGATATCTTTAATCTCTTCGATAATATAAATCTTTGGTTGTACTCGAACTGTTCTTAGGTAGTGAAGTGTTAATAACTGTTTAAGCCAAGTTCAATTATTCGTTTCAAGGTATTTAACGAAAGAAGGTGATAAGAATTCTGCATAATCGCTGTATAGTAAGTAGACTAAAACTACTCAGTAGATTAAACTTTAACTTAACTTGCTGTTATGAAATAAAGTGTTACTAAATCATTTGATAGAAACTAACGGTATAATTCAGACCATTGCTCCGCATATTGCAGTCTATGAGAATCTTTTGATTTTCTTTAATAGAAACGGTACTTTATCATAGGAAGGACCTCTAAACATTAGAAGCCTCGTGCAGGGAACCCATGAAAAAGTATGTCCACGCAAATATTTATTTACACCTACAAGAATCAAATAAAAAAGATGATTAGACTATTCTTCTATTATTCAACTTAAAGAAATGAAAATTTTCTGCTATTATTTCTTATTAAACACGAAACATATTACTATAATAGTACTCGAAACTAAAATTGAATATATCTTTTTCCTAAATGAAAACGTATAGATAACAAAATCAATAGGCTACACGTTAATGCTGACAAACACGCATTAAGCGTTTATTAGAAAAATGAATATGAAAATGAATGTTGTTAGGAGAAATGTATGATTTTCGAATAATTTTACATCTAACTGATATATAATTTCAACCTGGCCACCCGTAACAATACCTTCGAAATTAAGTTGGGTACATTTTAAGTTTTAAATGAAAACGATACATTAAAATGATTTCGTATGATTATCGACCGTAGGAATTCAGACATTTTGATTTCCTTTATTGAAATGCCTGCTGCTATATGTAATATTTCTGGAAGTCCTTAACATATATGAGACCTATTTCGACATGATAGATATAGGTTTCAAATTTGGTGAAATTTTGACTGAAGGAAAATTTATTTTACCTTTATCTACAAGACGAAATAGATATAATAGTTTGTCGACGCAAAGATGTTCATAATCTATGCATGACGTAGTTAAGACTGTTACGCTTCTGTCGATAGAAGAGAGGTCCAATATCGACATTTACATTCGTAATAGCAGCATTAAAGCAAAGCACGAATTACTCAAGTAAATCTAAAAAAAACACCAACTTTTCTATGTGACACAAAACGTAACTTGAATCGGAAATTCTCCGTAAAAATATACTGTTCTCAGCCATATTTCATTAAAATACAGGCGACCGTACTTTTTACCCTACTTTATTATTATCTTTTAAGGGTTGGTGACCGTAATATTCCTCCTTTACGTTAATATATCCTTTTTTAAAACGGTAAATGCCTGGTAACATTTATTCCAGGATGTTTACCGTTTTTTATACGCCAAACTTTTAACAGTGTAGCATATCAGTCACTGAGGCTTAAAACTTGAGATACTTCTGACACCCTGAGGTCTAATTGCCTTGTGTAACGAGCCGAGAGAAGGCTGTGACTCAAGGCAGGGTGAAAGCAACTGAGTATCTTTATTACAGAACACTCGCCTTTATATACAAAAACTCAATGCAACAGGAAATTTCCTGTTTAACCGACACCGCACCGTTTAACAGTTAACGGTGAGAAAAACAGACACGTTATTTCCGGTTCAATGTTATAGCGAGGGGAGTGCGAAGATACGAGCATAATATATACACAAAATGAAATGTCGTTACTATTTTCGATGCGTGACACACGGTTGGTACACTTGCATCGCTTGCTACGATAAAACAACCCCTTACTGACACCCTCTCATCTTCATGCTGGAACTAGCTTCAGTTTCAAAGGGTGTTTGCTCACTCCCACTCCCTAACTCCTTGACTCTCTCTTCGTGTGTTGAATGACACTCCATCTATCTCATGTTTGTTATGGGCTATTCCGCAAGTAAGAGCCCATGCATTCCAGCTTAAAATATTTGCTACTACTAATAATAATACAATAACCTTGAAATTTCGAGAAAAAGATTTCATTATGAATCTATCATATACACTTCTTTGCGTTTAAAACCAGTGCTAAGGAAAGAAATATACAAGATGATAAAACATTTCAGAATGTGACCCCTGGAAACTGAGAAGAATATGACAAAGAACACTGTATATAGGATATTGACTGTTTAAAGCATGGCTCCCAGCAATTTCTATGAATGGGATAAGATAAAATTCTAGAAGATGGTAGAAATTCCAGAAAACATGATGAAAAAGAAAATACAAACGATGATAGAGCATTTCCAAAGTTCAACACCTGGTAGTTTCAAAGGTCATTATCAGGTAGAAAAAAAATGCAGTTTTGAAAAGTCAGATGCCTAGAAATTTGGAAATACACAATAAAACAGATAATAAAATGGGTAATAAAATGTTTCAGAGTTAATTTCGGAGAATTTGATATGGAACAAAATGCAAAGAATGTCAATATGGTCCAGAGATCGACTTTAAGCGATTTCATAAAATGTGATAGGAAAAGGTAGTAGAGTAACAATTTCGGAAAAGCATATATGGACTTTATTCCTTACTGTACCAAATCTTTCAAATATACAAAACACAATAATGTTGTCGAGTTTGTCTCACAACACGATATTGAGGAATGTGATAAAGATTTTGACTCAAAATATAATCATATGTAGTTTATTAAAGGTTCACAGTCTCTATTCTGTTTTAAAGCAGGTAATAAATGTCAAATTTAATAAATAGAAAATAGGATGAAGCTACTAATCATAGTGATCTTTAGAGATTGGATATATTTATCATGGTTCTCAATTAGCAATGTCCATGACCAATTTAGTAAAAAGGGAATACTTAGAATATCGTCTTTTTCATTTTACTCCTCTTCAAAACCAATAGGTTATAAAATGCTTTTGCCCAAACTTCCTAAAAATGTAAATGCTGATATTTATTATAAGAAACTCATATTAAAAGTACTAAATCACACCCATTCACCCCATATATTGAGTAGGCTTATTACTTTCATATATTGAAGCTTCAAACGTTCAATTCCAATATGACTCTTTCTAGAAAACAATTAAAATTGGCGATAGTGAAATTTAGTTCAGTCCCAAACAACAGGAAAGGGCGGTAATGATGGGAAAAAATTAACGAAGTTTGGGAAACTTGATGATGAAATTCGTCTAATTTCTAAGAATTGTTGAAGGAGAAGTTCTTTGCAAGACTTTTTGGGACCTTTTTTTTTTTTATTCTTTGGTATAGAGAAATGGGTCTGAAAATTAATAAGAACAGTTTTGAAGTCTATTCTTTAAATCCTTTTGGGTTATCTTATTTTCAGCATATGTCTTGCATAGATATTTCTCAGACAAAGTCTCTGCAGATGTTAGATGTCTTTTTTTTTTTTTTTTTTTTAAGTAAGTTTTTGAATTCAATTAACTGGTGGGATCTACCGACGATGGTTTCTTTCTTCGAGATTTAGCGTTTGTAAGTTTCTAATTGGCAAATGATTGTCACACGTTCTTGTTAGGTTTAGTTCTTTCTGACATTATGGGCTTTTGCTTCTCGGAGCAGACTCTAGGCCTACATATTGAAAAGATAATACACTTTTGCATATGGTTCTCATCGTATATATAATTCTACTGGATACATTTGTGATACATTCAGAAATAAATTTTCTTAAGAAAAATCGAATATTTAAGGTATGAAAAAATAATCTTCTTCACTATATGGGAAAATTAATTCCATCATGCAGTTGGGAAGACAACATTTGTGGGAAATATAATTTCCATACAAAAATATACGTATTGTTACCGAGAAGAAAATTGCCTACTGTTATATATTTGGATATCTGTATACATAGATTATAAATAGAGATAGATTTGATAATTCAGTATAAAGATTTCTGAATAAATTGATAGAAGCTACTTGGAAAAAACGATGAATTAGGCCAGCAAATTCTACATAGAAAAATTACACTTAGAAATGACTGAGGCGTAAATTTCTAGCAGACTTTTCCTCAGTATCCACTCAGAATATAAGGTGTTAGTATATTAATTACGTCTACAGAAAAAAAGAACAATTTTGTTTATATTCGATAGAAAGGGGACTAGAACATTTCTTAATTACTAATCGTTTTACGTACTTATTTCTCATGGAATGGTTTTAAAAGCAAAACAAGAAAATGATTTATTCAACTGTAATAAAAACAATAAAACGGAAAAGTTAAGAAAAAAAAAGAAAGGAAGGTGAATCATGAGAGAGCAAGTACATGCGAAACAAGCTTTTAGTTAAAGGATAATCATAGCTATTAAATAAATTGTCAAATAATCTCGATATGAATAAAAAAATATATACATCAATCATAAAAAAATCTCCATGATATTCATGATATTATAGTTCTAATAATTCAAGAAAAGCAAGCGTTCTCTTCACCTTATGATAAGGTATTATCTTTAAGTTTTGACACATACCGAGACTGCTCCTTACGAATTTTTAACAGGTAGTCGGAGGAGATACACGGGAAATGTTATGTGATCCACATGTATTTTGAATGGAATGTGAGGTGACTGATGATTAAAGGCGATGTAGTGTTGTCTCAGTAACGCTGTTGAAATGCTGAAAAATCTGATAAAAGAGTTTGAAAGTAATTGTAAAAGGAAATATTTTACAGCAAATATTTTCATGAGAATAGTATTGATGATAAATAGAAACTAGGACGATAGCAAAATGAATGAAAGCTCATCGAGTCTGAGGAGCAAGGTACTGTTCACCAGATTATAATGGCTCTGCTTATTTTACTGTTATGTTATCATAATAATTCTGACAATTCTTTATTGACTATCCTACCTGTGATATTCCTCTCCCTGAAATTGCAAATTTCATGCTGAGTTTGGCAGCAAACCAACGATGAGCACTTACCATTGTGGCATTGGCATAACAGATGCCTTTTCCTGAACACAAAGATCCTTCTCCGCATTCAGACGACCTAACCGTCACTTGGAGCTGGAAGCACTCCGTCGACGACCAAGATGACCGACCTAAAAAAAAAAGACGGAAGAAAATGTGGTTAAAAGGTTGAATCATAAATGAATATATCTAAAGATAATACAATATGATAGTGTAGCGGTGTTCGTTTATCGTTCGAATCCTTATATGTGTAACCAAAATACACATGAAGGTATTCAGTAACTTATTGTTGTCAATTTATAGGGATAGGATACAGAAAATTAAAGAAAAAAAGGGTTAACGAATAATACCACAAAACTACGTGTAGTTTTTAAAGTGACTGTTCTTGCGTGATGAAAGTGTATGTAATATGAAACCTGTAGACTATTAATGAATGCGGCATCTGATGAATGGTTTCTCACGGGTGCAGCTGCATGAAATGACCTTGTCGATGCCCTCCCCTTATGATGCTTATACATTTTAACGTAGCAATGCTCACTCAGGCATAGCGTTTATCTCTCTTCGTCTCACTTTTTCTCTCCACTCCAGCTGCTACCAACAACAACCGACTAACCACCAAAGTGCATATAAAACTTCTCAGGTCAACAGAGGCATACTGGATTCGCTGTGCCTTGTAGGGTACATGACTTGAACACTGGTTTTTCAAATTGTGAGGTGAGAGAGAGAGAGAGAGAGAGAGAGAGAGAGAGAGAGAGAGAGAGAGAGAGAGAGAGAGAGAGAGAGAGAGAGAGAGAGAGCATTCATAAAAAAAGTATCATATAAGTATACGAGTGAGAGGGAATTGGTAGATATAGAAAAAAAAATAAGAGAATACTTCCGTGAGTCAGCTTTTTTCATTTGAACAAAAACCTAGAAAAAAAAAATAATGTCTAAAATTAGCTTGATGAAGTATACCTAAAGGGAATATGTCTACTTCTTGCCTCTTTAGTTGAGTAATTTTTTTAATGTGATTCTATTCCAGTGAGTATGATTTTTTCCCCTTGGCTTTATAGGTAAAAAACAAGTGAAACATTTACAAAGGTTGAAGAGGAATGATCACAGTTTGTTAACTTCTGATGAATATAACGACCATGACCAGGGTTATGATAAAATTATAAGCAAAACATGATAAAACGAAAAAAAAATTCATTTTCCAAACGTAGATGTTTAATCTTTTTACACTTCAAACAGGAGATATAAAAATATCTGTGGTAAACAGACAGCAAAATCTCTCAAAGATAAAAGAATTGACATTTTGTTTAATTTATTTAGCACAGATATTCAAACGAAATAAAATTTTGTTCAAAAATATTCACTTATTTTTGTTTTGTTTTATTTCTCCAGTTTCATTTTGACAAGCATTCTAATTTCTTCCTCACAAGTTACCGTAGTTTCCCTTATATTTTTAATTCTTCACCGTTCTTTATTCGAATATATATACACACACACACACACACATATATATATATATATATATATATATATATATATATATATATATATATATATATATACATATATTTATATATATATATATATATATATAAATATATATATATATATATATACATATATTTATATATATATATATATATATAAATATATATATATATATATATATATATATATATATATATATATATATATATATATATATATATATATATACACACATATATATATGTATACATATATATATATATATATATATATATATATATATATATATATAGATAGATAGATAGATAGTTTCAATTGTGTCTAACAAGCTTATAGTAATTAAGATTTTTCAAGAATTTCCAAGCAAAGTATCTGAGAAGAAGCCTTTATTTATCACTAAAGTGGAAATGGTCAATAAAGTAAAAGGGCCCATTTAAAAATAATAGCTATATCATAGAAAAGTGAACCGAAGGTTCTAATGACCTTATGGATGCCATACCACTTGTTGTAAGAAACATGTCGACAGAAGTGACAGATCTCGTTAGGGTCTCAGTAAGTGCATAGCGAATATGCTGAATAGCAGTAGGATAAAAAAAAGAAAGATTAAACATTGCTTTCAGTTATAAATTTAGTAACACCATAAGAAATGGTTCAGTTTTGGATGATAGTAGAAAAAAAGTAAAATTGTTGGTGCGTGTCGCTTCCCTTGCTTTGATTCCTTCCATATTATGCTTGAGATAATTAGCAGAATTTACGGTGTATACCCACCCCATATGTTAGATGTTTAACATCAAATAAAAGTTATACAGTCAACCATAGTCTATCTATCTATCTATCTATCGATCGAGGTGGTATGTCCTCGACGTGGGCTGTCAATTGCCTCCACCTGGTCCTGCCTATAGCTCATTGTATAAATTGTCCACCTGTTACATTCTCATTTACATCCTCCAGTAAGCTGACCAGAAACTGTTTCCTTTGCCGGCCTCTTGCTCTTATCTTCTCTATCTTTCCCGTAAGGTACAAACGTTCGATCTTTTCTCTTCTTATTACCTGTCCCAGAAATTCCATCTGCCTACTCCTCTGGATTCCCTCTTCTCAATTCCTCCTCATTTATTACTCTCTCAGTCATGAGATCTTCAACATACTTCTATAAAAGCAATATTCATCTGCATTTATTCTATTTTTCAAATTCTTGTTTAATGGTCACGTCTCTGAGCAATAAGTAAGTGTGGATCATATATACTCGTAGGTTTCTCAATAAGGGTTTCAGACTGTAGAATACATTTTTTTGCTATTCGTATTCTTTTTTATTTCTTTATTACATCTTGCGTTATGATATTGATATTTGGAGGCCCCAGTTTTTTTTTATGCTACTACCACTTCTGTTTTCTTCATGTTGATTATTAGTCTCATATTCTATCTTTCGCTTTTAACTGTCAAGAAGTGTTTTCAATTTCTCTTTTGGGTCAGCTATTATCACAGTGTCATCTGCAAATCTAATATTATTTACATTTTCTCCTCCAACTCTTATTCCTTCCTTTCCTATTATACTCCTCAGTATGATCTTTCCGTATATAGAGAAGAGGTCTGGTGACATTACACAACCTTGACTTATATCTATCCATGGTGTTAAATCATTGTCGTTGTTAACTGTAGCTTCCTGACTCCAATAAAAGGTTGGTATTTAGCCGAATGTCCTTGCCGTCAATATCTAAGCTCTTGAAAATTTCTAAAAGCTGGGGGTGTCTAACTTTGTCAATGCCTTTTCGTAGTCTATAAAACACATAAAAACATCTTTTGCTACCTCTATTGCCATCTCTGTTAACATGCGCTTGTTGAATATTGCATTTCTGATGCCTTTCCCTTCTGTTAATCCACAGTTCTTCTGCAACTTCTGGTTTTATTTTACTTTTTATTCTATTCAATACTAATCTTGATTTCATTTTTGTTATTATTCTTATTAACTCGAGGGTCATGTGTACACTGCACTCTACCGGCCTTTGCTCTCTTGGGGATAGCACTGAAGATGGATTTGTACATCTCTTTTGGAATTTTTTCTAATTCCAAAATTCCCACTTGTCAGTAGCATTTCTATTGCTACCCCATCATAGCCTGGCCTTTTGACTTTCTTTAACTTTTTCATTACACCTACTATTTCCTCTTCAAGTAATTTTGGACCATTCATTGGTATATGCAACCAAGATCTATTACCTCTATCATCCTCAAAATGATCCTCCACATATTCTTCCCAGCGTTTGAGAACATACGTTATCTCCATCTTTATTCTTAATCACATTCCCTCTTGTCTCTCTCATTCGCCCCATCACTTTTCTTATTTTCTTGTGGATACTCTCATATCTATTATTCATTTCTCATTCCTCTACTTTTTCTTTGCTGTGTTACATTTCTGTCTTGTCTAATTTCTAAGTCTAGTTCCTCATATCATTGAGGATTTCTTTCTTTATTCCTTCTTCTTTCTTCCATCTTATCAATTCTGACGACGTCTTCTTTCCTATCTGAGGATTAGATCTTTAGTTGATTCTTTTAGGGCTGTTTGTATGACTCTCCAGTCTCTGTCCAGCTCTTTCTCCTCCTCCAGTGGTTCTTCTCTGTTCAGTACATTATACCTGTTTAACACTTCAATTTTATATAATTCTTTTAGTTGTTGATTTGTCACTAGGTGTTTTAGTTGCATTCTCTCTTTCATTTTTCTTTTCAATAATTTCTTTAGTTTTACCCTTAGTGTTGTTACCACCGGCACATGGTCGCTGCAGCAGTCTGCTCCTGGATATGTTCTTGTGTCCAGTACAGCATTTCTGAATCTTTTATTAGTTTTGATATAGTCAATTTGATTTCTACATCCGTCTCCGGGGCTTTTTCATGTCCATAGTAATCTTGGAGATTTTTCAAATCACATATTGATATTAATCTTTCTACTTTGAAGTTCCTTTCATCCAGTCCGTATGGTCCGACTGTGTCTTTACGTCCTTTTTCTACAATTGCTTCCTCTTCCGTAAATTCTTGTGTTGGTGTATGTACTTGCATTATTTTTATATTGAATGGATGTCCTTTTATTTTCACCAATATATCGCTTTCTGATATTGCTTAGTGCCCCAGTATACATTTTGATATTGTTGTATTAACCATTATGCCAACTCTCCTTTCTCGTTTATCAAATCCAGAATAAAAGAAAGTTATTCCTTAACTATCAGTTTTGTCAATTCCTGTCAATCTTACTTTACTTAAACCTATAACATCTAGGTTCATTCTCTACATCACCTTTTCTAATTCTTCAAGTTTTCCATTCTGTGCTAAGATCCCAACATTTTATGTGCCTACTCTTATGCTATTTCTATTGTTAACACTATTTTCGCTTTTCTGTTTCTAAAGTCTATTAGACATATATGGAACAGAAGAATGTTCACTTTTAGACCCAAATAACACTTTTATAAGAAACAAAATTATCAAATAGAAAATTTATTGATAGATACAACTGATACTTCATATTGCCGCCTCTCTAATCTTTTCACATTTACGATTTATGAATTTGGGGTCCAGATAGCTTCCCAGGGCCAAACATTCAAACGTAATTTTTTCAACAAAACGCGTGTATTCGTACAAAACCATGAACTTAAAATGGAATGTATCTACTATCATTTGTAGGTCATGTTAATTGTGTTTTTATTTGGTAAACTATTTAATTTTTCAACTTTGATATTTAGATTATTATATGAATAAATACTCAATTTATTGCCTTAATTTAGATTCTTAATACAATCGATTTATCAATACCTTTAGATGATATGGATATGTCAACGAGATTTTTTTGGGATGATATTTCTTATTTATATATTTTCTATATTATATCAATATTTCTATTTTGTCTACGGCGATATATTTAACCTTAAAACGGACGTCATTGTAGTTATTTAAAATATTAATTGTCTTCTCTGAAGTTTATAAATCATTATTATCTTTGTTACCGTAACCACGGAGATGTGAGTTCATCATGCAAATCAACATAGTTTTAAATGTAATTTCTATAACATGGAGATTTTTTCTTTAAACTTCACATTTATGCTATATATATGTATATATATATATATATATATATATATATATATATATATATATATATATATATACATATATATAGCATAAATGTGAAGTTTAAAGAAAAAATCTCCATGTTATAGAAATTACATTTAAAACTATGTTGATTTGCATGATGAACTCACATCTCCGTGGTTACGGTAACAAAGATAATAATGATTTATAAACTTCAGAGAAGACAATTAATATTTCAAATATCTATAATGACGTCCGTTTTAAGGTTGAATATATCTCCGTAGAGAAAATAGAAATAATCATATAATATAGAAAATATATATATAAAAAAATATCATCCCCAAAAAATCTCGATATGTTCATATCATCTAAAGGTATTGATAAATCGATTGTATTAAGAATCTAAATTAAGGCAATAAATTGAGTATTTATTCAAGTAATAATATAAATATAAATATATATATATATATATATATATATATATATATATATATATATATATACATATACATATATACTGTATATATATATATATAGATTATATATATGTATATATATATGTATACATATATATATATATATATATATATATTTAAATATACAAGATATGTATATATATATATATATATATAATGTGTATATACATATATATATATATATATGTATATCTATCTATATATATATATATATATATATATATATATATATATATATAATGTGTATATACATATATATATATATATATGTATATCTATCTATCTATCTATCTATCTATATATATATATATATATATAAATATATATATGTGTGTGTGTGTGTGTGTGTGTGTGTGGTAGGCTACATATATACACAGTATGCATACAGGGAGAGAAAATTGTACCAATCTTTTAATGCCCTAATTAAGACAACATAAGTCTAAAACCAATCAAAAGAATATGATTCCTTTGGTGACGGGGCAATGCAAGTGTTAAGACCAATATGCCACGACGGTGTCATTATTTTTCGCAAATTGCAAACTCGTGTCAGCCGGTTTGATTAATTCAAAAGGCAAAGCTTTCTGGTACGTATTAATTCTTTTCTCTGTTTCTTTTTTTATAGATACAAGAATATCTGAACTCACAGATAAAGTGTGTTAAAGCAGTTTTAATGAGCAACCAGGCTTACATTGTAACAACGCCAGCGGAAAAAAAAAAATTGCTCAGAGAAAGTTATGTGGTCCGAATGAGAGAAAAGAAAAAAAAAACGGGAAAATCATCTAAGAGGAAAAAAAAATACATGGAATGTTGAATGAAGGAGCGAAGAAGAAATGGACCGATAAAGTGCGAGAGGAATGTGCGAAATTTCGCGGAAATGTGGCGTAATGACTCTGCGAGTTACCTAATAAAGGGTCATAAAAAGCTCGTGACGGAGAAAAGGTGATTGATTGGACAAGCGAAGAACGTCAAACGAAAGAAAGAGGAGAGTTACACACATTTTCTCAACAT
>NC_090750.1:33773051-33775551 GCF_036898095.1 Palaemon carinicauda | reverse complement strand
CTATTACAGCAAGACCGCTGCCCGTAAATACTCCTTCAGTGCGAACTTGGCACAGCAATAGATGACTTTCATGAGACTCTTCATCACAGTGATTCCTTCCTTAAGAACGTTGGGAGAAGAAACGTGAAGTGAGGGATGGGGATTGGCTGACTCAGCAAGGGGAGGTAATATTGGCAGGGGAGAAAATATAAGGAATGCAAAGGACGGGTAATACGACGGCAAGTTCCACCTACATTCCCATATTTGTTCATGATGGGCCATTTTCATAAACCTCACTTATCTTCTTAATTTTTGGCTCTCATCCTAATCCTTATTTCGTTTCCTAATCCTCTATAATAAATTAATAACCATGGACAAAAGGTCCTTATTCCCATAAAATAACCACCTAAGAATAGAAAAATCATCATTATATTCATCAGTCTCGAGTATTTTAAGGTCCTCCTTACGTACAGTTGGACACAGGATTTCCTGGCACAATTCGCTCTGAGGAAGTGCACCCGGTCATATGCTTTCGCCGTGGCAAATTCTCAATTTAGCCCCGAGCATCACCGCTGCTCTCTCCCCTCAGTCTAATATTTGATTTTTTGCGGTGCTGATTGGGTGTCACAGAGTGCTCTTCCTCAGACCAGGGTGGGCCAAGAATTCCTGTGTCCAACTGTACATACATTGACCAAAATTATCCATAATTAGGAGCTTATAATTTTCTTGAATAACCGGCTCTTCCCTATCATAACTGTTTTGAGTAGACCAGTACACGGGTCTTTTGTTTCTTGAATGTATTACTTTTCTTATCATTCCATCTAAAGATGAAATTTATGAAATAGTAGCTATGCTTTTGGTGGTTTATTTTTGCCGAATGATTTTAAAAGGTTTCTGTTTTTTCTATTCTTTATCACAATTTACGTTAAATATCCTATTCTATAATTGATTTCCGCTCTAATGAAGCCCAACTTCGATAGCCATGACCGAATTTCACTTGGAATTATTATTTTACTTTGCTACTTCTTTGATTAAACCCCCGAACCTCTTTAATAAATAATTTGTTAGGTCATTACTGAGTCTGTTTTAATTATTTAGTTTTATGATTATGTATTTATATGCATGAATTTCTAGCACATCTTTGTGAAAGATATATTTCTTAAAATAATGTTGTCCTATTTTCACTATATATAATCTATAATGATATTCAATCTGGCATATTTACAGGGTCATCAATGATACTCCTACACACTTGACTGCATTTAACTTTTGTATATCTTCATTACTTATTCGTTTACTTTCAAATTTATTTCTTTGTCCTTCATTATTTTTGTAAGTTTAGTCATCGTATTTTCAGGGAAAATATTGTGTACTACTTTCAAAACTTTACAATGAACTTAAGTTTATATGTATGTATATATATATATATATATATATATATATATATATATATATATATATATATATATATATATATATATGTATATATATATATATGAGGAAGGGCAGTGAATGGTAGAATGAAGGAGTGAAGGTAAAAGTGGAAGAGGAAAAGAGGGCTTTTGAAGAATGGCTGCAGGGTAATAGTATAGAGAAGTATGAAAAATATAGAGAGAAAAAGGTGGAAGTAAAGCACAAGGTACGTGAGGCAAAGAGGGCAGCTGACCTGAGGTGGGGTCAGGGACTGGGTCAGTCATATGAAGAGAATAAGAAGAAGTTTTGGAAAGAAGTGAAGAGAGTAAGAAAGGCCGGCACAAGAATTGAAGAGACAGTGAAAGATGGAAATGGAAGGTTGTTAAAAGGAGAGGAGGCAAGGAAAAGGTGGGCGGAATATTTTGAAAGTTTGCTGAATGTTGAGGATGATGGGGAGGCAGAGATAATTGCTGTTCCAGGTGTTGAGGTGCCAGTGATGGGAGATGAGAATGAGAGAGAGATTACAATAGAGGAAGTGAGGAGAGCACTAGATGAAACGAGAGTAGGAAAAGCATCTGGTATGGATGGTGTGAAAGCTGAGATGTTGAAGGAAGGGGGTGTGACTGTAATTGATTGGTTGGTGAGATTGTTTAATGTGTGTTTTGTGTTGTCAATGGTACCAGTAGATTGGGTCTGTGCATGTATTGTACCACTATATAAGGGTAAGGGAGATGTGCATGAGTGTTGTAATTCAAGAGGTATTAGTTTGTTGAGTGTAGTTGGAAAAGTGTATGGTAGAGTACTGATTAATAGGATTAAGGATAAAACAGAGAATGCAATCTGGGAAGTACAGGGGGGTTTTAGAAGAGGTAGGGGTTGTATGAATCAGATTTTTACAGTTAGGCAGATATGCGAGAAATATTTAGCAAAAGGTAAGGAGGTGTATGTTGCGTTTATGGATCTGGAGAAAGCATATGATAGAGTTGATAGGGAAGCAATGTGGAATGTGATGAGGTTATATGGAGTTGGTGGAAGGTTGTTGCAAGCAGTGAAAAGTTTCTACAAAGGTAGTAAAGCATGTGTTAGAATAGGAAATGAAGTGAGCGAT
>NC_090750.1:33720551-33765551 GCF_036898095.1 Palaemon carinicauda | reverse complement strand
GGAAATGATGGACAGCCAAATACATCACCAGTCGTCCGTGGTCGAAGGTAAAGTACCGTGATTCTGCCTTAGAAAGTTTTCTACTGAAGAAAGCCTATGGGCTGGGCAATCCATTGATAATTTTTTTCAAGTATAACACCTATAACGACATAACTGACACTTGTGGGGTTGGCTTTCGAAAGGTGAGAGTAGTAGCATTTGATGTCGCTTTCTTTGTGAAGAAGGTCACCCCACTTCAAATTTTTTGGCTTACCCTAGAGGGAGTTGTAGAAGGAGTAAGAGAGGCAGCAGTGGTTGGCTAAAACTATGCCCAAGATCTCCTGCAGTTGTTTGACAGTCGAGGGAATGTGGTCTTTCTGTACTGCTGATACCTTCTCAGAAAAGGGGTAAATGCCATCAGGAGTGATGCAATGACCCTAGAATACCACTTCCTTGGCACCAAAGGTACACTTGTCATACCCGATTACACGTTCGTACTGCTGCAGGTGGTAAAGGATGATAGATAGCAACATAGGTGGTCCTTTGGGGGTATATTAGCATGTTATCTATGTAACATACGTAGATGAGAAGGCTCCCTAAGATACCATGAGTGACTTGTTGAAATGTGGCCCGTACATTACAAGGACAAATCAGGAGCAACTGAAAGTATATGTGCGGATGGGGGCAGTGATGGCAGTCTTGGGATGTTTTCTGGGTTTACGGGTATCTAATGATACCCTTCCAGGAGGTTTAAGGTTTAAAGGTCGCTCATGAATGGCAGAGGCAAGGGATAGTGACATTGCCCTAGCAATGAGGACAATCCCCTAGAGACTGACCATATATTATATGATCAGCGCCCAAGCCTCCTCTCCACCCCAGCTAGGACCAGGGAGGGCCAGGCAGTGGCTGCTGATGACTCAGAAGATAGACATATAGGCTCCCCCAACCACACCCCCCAAGTTTAGATCACAAGCATGGTAAGGTTGCAGACACTAATGGCACTAACGAGACTGAGCGGGACTCGTACCCCCGTCTGGCAAACACCAGACAGAGACGTTACCAATCGAGCCACTGAAAATGTAGGTGGTGATGTTGGTGATGTTGGGGAGGGGGTAGGGGTCTGGTTCCATTTGCATACTAAGATACGTGTAATCCCCACAAGGGCGAAGAGATCTATTCTTCTTTAGGACAACGTGCAATGATGATGACAATGGGCTTGAGGCATTTTGACAAAAGGAAACAAGGAAATGAAAAAGGAATTAACAATTGAAATAGAATATCTTAAGAACAGTAACAACATTAAAATAAATATATCATATATAACCTATAAAAACTTTAACATAATAAGAGAAAGAGAAATAAAATAGATTAGTGTGCCCGAGTGTACCCTTAAGCATGAGAACTCTATCCTAAGACAGTGGAAAGCCATGGTACAGAAGCTATGGCACTACCCAAGAACAGACAAAAATGGTTTGATTTTGGAGTGCCCTTCTCCTAGAAGAGCTGCTTGCCATAGCTAAAGAGTCTCTTCAACCTTTTCCAAGAGGAGAGTAGCCACTGAATAATTAGCCTACATTCCAGTAGTCAACCCCTTGAGAGAAGTATTGTTTGGTAATCTCAGTGTTGTCAGGTGTATGAGGACAGAGGAGAATATGTAAAGAAGAGGCCAGACTATTCGGTATATGTGTAGGCAAAGGGAAAAATGAACCATACTAGAGAGAAGGGTCCAATATAATACTGTCTGGTCAGTCAAAGGACCCAATAACTATATAAGGGTAGTATCTCAACGGGTGGTTGGTGTTGGTACTGGGTACCCCAAACATCAGTGTCAGTGTCTTGTAAATGTAGGTGGGGACAGCAGCAGCCCCAAATCTGCGGTGGTAGTAGCACAACAGAGCGTTTGCTTGTGTATGGGCATGGTGGAGAGTAGGTGGGTGATGGGAGGCTTCATGGCTGTCCAGACATTTCACGGGTTGAGTATCAATGTCCTAAAGCATTCACCTCAGTTTCCGTAGGTGTTGAATGGTTGTCCCCTTCGTTAGGAGTAGAGATGATGAAGTTATTTGTGGGGGGGGGGGGGGGGTGGATGTTGATAAGGAAATCGACTCTGGTCATTAGGCACTTTACTGGCAGAGTAATGCCAATGGGAAGGACTTCTTATACTGGTTCTGGCAGGCGTTGGGGTCAGGAAGTTGGTTCACTTCACAAGGAGAACTGTCAGCAGCAGGTTGAAGATGAGCAATACTGATAATTTCTTTGAGGGCCATCGACATCTTTTGATTCCCCAAAGGTTGTTGAGAGAGCTTAAAAATATTGGCTCAACAGACGGCTGGTGTCAGTAAGTACAATTCCAAGAGGTTTAATTTTAGGACATTATGCTGTATGGAGTGTCCTTTTCTTGCAAAGCCAGTTGGAAATTTCCGGGAAGGTGTTGTTTGGGATTGCATCGAGGACGTAATCTCCTTTGCTGATTGAGCGAGTCACGTCCTTGATGTGGAGCTGAAACTGCACACTGAAACCAGGTAGATGCGCGAGTGTCACTGTACCAGGCCGGACAAGTATGTCAGGGTTGGTGGTGGTCATCGTCAAAGGATACTGAAAATTAAGCGGTAAGCTGGAAAGAGGGCTGTTGTTCGAGGCAGTCTGTAGGTCACCAATGTGACGGGAGTGGAGGAGGAATTAAAACGAAGATAGCTCCTGAACAACCAACTTTATCTAAAGGAAATACAGGTATTTATAGGCCGCAAGGGGTCATACTAAAGTCACAGTTTCATGTTTATATACAACAGTTTTTGTCAAGAAGGTTGACATTAATGGAAAAACAGATGACATATGAATGAAATGATAACAGAATTTATATTAGCTTGTTACATTCAACAACTTTTTGACGTGTAGTCAGACGATGTTTGAATCGTAAAAGAGAACGTAAATAGGGCATGCTTCTTTATTCGCATGTGTGCTGCTTGCTTCAGGCACATTACATAGAAACCAAAAATTGGATACTTATGATTCGATATTTGATAGCATGCCTAACTTAATAACTAAGGACAAAGACCTAAAGATCGTAAAAAGATGCTTTATTAAGGAAATTACCTTTTTATTGCGACTATGAAGACTTTTGAGACTTTTGATCAAATAAATGAAATAAGAATAAACCTTAGTGAGGATGATGAAAAGCAGAATATGTGAATTACGAATTGCAAGCATTAGGAAACCTTTAAAGTAAGTAACAATTGCAATTTATAAAGAATAACGATCGAGGAATCTTTGGAGGAAATGATGCTAGGGACAATTTTAAGTTCATATAGGAAGATGACTTTCTAATTCAATTTTAAAGAAGAATTCAATATGAAATGTTTTATCATAACTTTTTTTCCAAGCTCTTAATTTTTCATAATACTCACCCTAATCGATATGAATGACTATTGAAGTAATGTTGCCATATAATTGATAATCATTCATTCAAGATTTAATCATCTAACAACCTATCTATTTTATTTTTTTTTAGATTTTTTTTTCATGTTACCTATATAGGTATATTATAAAAAAGAGTTCCAGAATTTTATAACAAATAAAATATGCGTTTGTAATCAAAATAGGAACACACAACTCTCAATATATTCTTTTTTATTTTATAAAATGTAAAAGCTCTTTGTTGTGAACCATCTGTAAAAAAGTTGAACAAAGCTATAAAAATCTTCTCACATCCATTAGACCGGATGGCTCTGAATGTCAAGCTTTCATTTTTGTCGACTTTTGAACAGAAATTCTTTCGTGGCCGGTGGGAGATTGCTGTGGTGGTGGCGGCTATGGGAGGGAGAGGTATCCTCCAGTCCCACTCTGACCACTCGGTCTAAGGCCCCAGGACCCCTTACTGGAAATCCTTGGTGAAAACAGGATTCGGAATAAACAATCTTGTTAACCTGAGACCACTGACTAGAAATAGTCTATCTGAAATAACTTGGCCCAGCCATAGATGGAATTCGACAGACTTTATCACATCTCTTCACAAAGCCCGTGGAGATGCAAGGCAGCGGAGGAAAAAAAGGAGATATTAAAAGGTGTAAAATGAGAAAAAAATTAAATGATTATATGTATGATAGTTAGGTTGCAAAGGCCTCAGGTTTATCATTAATTTCTATCTTTGTTTTTCAGCAATTCCCGTCTTAAATACCCTACTCTCTTAGTTTATTTCAAATTAACAAATAAGTTTCATACTATTCGTATTTCTTTCCGAATTCTCATTCCAGTTCTTCTCAAGTTCACGGACTAGTTTCTACCAGATCACCATTCCAGCCCCAATTAGTTGCTTATGCTGATCCCTTCCAGGTGCCTATCTAAGATTTCTGTGCTAGTTCCTTCTTCCATCCATCCATATACCAAAGGCACTTCCCCCAATTTTGGGGGGTAGCCGACAACAACAAGAAACAAAACAAAAAAGGGGACCTCTACTCTCTACGTTCCTCCAGCCTAACCAGGAACTCAGCCGAGTTCAGCTGGTACTGCTAGGGTGCCACAGCCCAACCTCCCACATTTCCACCACAGATGAAGCTTCATACTGCTGAGTCCCCTACTGCTGCTACCTCCGCGGTCATCTAAGGCACCGGAGGAAGCAGCAGGGCCTACCGGAACTGCGTCACAATCGCTCGCCATTCATTCCTATTTCTAGCACGCTCTCTTGCCTCTCTCACATCTATCCTCCTATCAACCAGAGCTTTCTTCACACCATCCATCCACCCAAACCTTGGCCTTCCTCTTGTACTTCTCCCATCAACTCTTGCATTCATCACCTTCTTTAGCAGACAGCCATTTTCCATTCTCTCAACATGGCCAAACCACCTCAACACATTCATATCCACTCTAGCCGCTAACTCATTTCTTACACCCGTTCTCACCCTCACCACTTCGTTCCTAACCCTATCTACTCGAGATACACCAGCCATACTCCTCAGACACTTCATCTCAAACACATTCAATTTCTGTCTCTCCATCACTTTCATTCCCCACAACTCCGATCCATACATCACAGTTGGTACAATCACTTTCTCATATAGAACTCTCTTTACATTCATGCCCAACCCTCTATTTTTTACTACTCCCTTAACTGCCCCCAACACTTTGCAACCTTCATTCACTCTCTGACGTACATCTGCTTCCACTCCACCATTTGCTGCAACAACAGACCCCAAGTACTTAAACTGATCCACCTCCTCAAGTAACTCTCCATTCAACATGACATTCAACCTTGCACCACCTTCCCTTCTCGTACATCTCATAACCTTACTCTTAGCCACATTAACTCTCAACTTCCTTCTCTCACACACCCTTCCAAATTCTGTCACTAGTCGGTCAAGCTTCTCTTCTGTGTCTGCTACCAGTACAGTATCATCCGCAAACAACAACTGATTTACCTGTTCCTTCTTGACTACCTTAAATTCCTTTCATTATATTCTCTCTCAAATCCCTACCCAAAATTTCTTACAGATTACCCTTTAATTTTTTATTTTGTTTTATAGATTCTCATATTATTTCTTCCTAAATCCCACCCGCCCCTCCTACTTCCATCTAAATATCCAAAATAGTTCCTCCGAGGTTTCGATCCCAGTTTCACAGAACCCAGCCTCGTAGCTAGTATATTCTCATACCAGTTCCTCTAATGATTAAATCTCATTTCCTCTCAAATCTTCATCCATTACTTTCCAATCTTTTTTCATGTCTGGCATTCTATCTCCTCTCTATAGCCATCCACTTCTTCTGGATCAACATGAGTACTCTCTCTCTCTCTCTCTCTCTCTCTCTCTCTCTCTCTCTCTCTCTCTCTCTCTCTCTCTCTCTCTCTCTCTCTCTCTCTCTCTCTCTCTCTCTATATATATATATATATATATATATATATATATATATATATATGTATGCTTTTGAGACACCTTCTCTCTAATGCAATTCACATTAAAGGTGATTGCTTTAATGGCGTTCGTGTATTTCCTACAGAAATCCTTGTATGTTCTCAGTTTCTTCAAGTTTTTTGGTGAAAGCCTTTGGTTAAAGAAACGATGATTATTACTTTTCTTCATGTTTTATTCACGACAACACTGTTTTGAAAAAACTGTCTTTATCAAGTGACTATTGGTTTACATCCAGTTTACAATTCCTTTTATATATGAGGTTCTACAAATATGATTAATCATTTGGGGATTATGTTTTATAGAAATTTTTGTAGAACCTATTATATAAAAGGATCGTATACTTAAGTTAAACAATAATAGCTTGTTAAAAAAATAATTTTGTCGAAACAGCGCAGTGGTGAATAAACTATGAAGAAAAAGAATAATCCTCGTTTCATTAGCCAAAGGTTTACACCTGGAAACCTGAAGAAACTGAGTAAATACTATGATTCCTATAAAAAACATATTGAAACCGGTAAGACAATTGCCCTTGTTATAAATTTTATATACACACAGACATATATATATATATATATATATATATATATATATATATATATATACATGTATATATATGTATATATATATGTATATATATACAATATATATATATAATTATATATATATGTATATATATATATATATATATATATACACATGTATATATATATATATATATATATATATATATATATATATGTATAGATACACACACACACACACACACATATATATATATATATATATATATACATATATATATATATATATATATATATATATATATATATATATTTATATATATGATAAACAAAGTTATATTCACCCTGAATTGTTATCTGGGCGTTCTATCATAAACCTACGCAAATTTCGTTTTATTTTAACTATGTTCCACTTCGCATTTTTTAAATAATCTCTGTACGTTTTTTCCCGGGAGGATGAATTCTATTTTACTATTTTCAACAGAAACTCTGCTGGCCCTTTTCAAGAAACAGACAATTTCACTGTATTCCTCCATTACGTTTATGTTACGTGAGCATTTACTTACATTGTTCTTATTCATAATCTTAATGTTTTAGAAGCTTAATCCAAATATTTCATGGATTCACTAATGCTTTGATTTCATCTAATAATCTCGTGCCGTCATTTATCAATTGTAACGTAAACATCTTCCTTTTATCAGAAAAATCGTATTCCACTACGCGAATTCTATCATTTTGCATTTGTCGGCCAACTTCTAAGATTAATTATCTTGTACTAATGTCATCATTATTTTGATAGCTCGGTAGTGACCTCAGAGGGAACGATTCTTGTGGCCATTGTTATCCGACGTTAGATTTATAAATTTTCGCTAATTCCTTTAAACATAAAACTGCTGCAAATATTGCCAAAGCTCCTCTGCGCAAAAAATACTTCTTTATAAATAAAGAAAAATCTATGACGAATTCTTACACTTCTATCAACCCTATCCTCTCATTTGTGAATTAATATTTACAAGGAAAAAAGCTATTTGTTAATTAATATTTACAAGGATAAAAAGCCCTTTAATTGTAGATCTTAGAACCAGCAAAATCTTCATCGCTTAAGCCTGAAGCCATCACTGTTTAGCTTCAATGTCCATTGATTTGTATTGCTCTTTTACATGTTTCATAAAATTCGTACTGCTCTTTGCTTTGACAACTTCCTTTTATCATAAGGATCATCCAAAATTATCCATAAAGTTTTACCTGAGAAATTGAGTAACACAAGCCTCCCTTCCCCCTTGCAGAGTTAATTACCTGTATTTTTCGGAGAGTTTACCTTTATTCACCAGTCTAAGTATACTAAGCAAACTTGTGTGTCCTTAATTCGTGAGGTACCTCGAAAAACCCGGTCCATATACATCCGCAAATATTTAAGAATATATCCCCTCTGTTGATGTACGAGTACATAAACCACCTAAGATATCCAAACCAAAATTTGTTCGTTATTTTAATTCTCAATCTCTGTAATTTGGGCGTTACTTGCCCAAAATATGGCATAATTTTCTCTACTTATCTTAATTTCATTATATTCATCCTCTGTTTTCTTGTTCCTGGTATCCTGTCATTATTTAGCTTATATATAGTTATATCATATCCTGGAGTATTTTCTTTTACATCATTTAACTTCATCATTACGAGAGATTAATGATACTCTTCACTGATCTTTCCTTTTCAACTTTAATACTATATTTTATCTATGAAGCAAATGTAAGAGACGTAAAAATATTTTGACGCTTGTTTGTCTGTTGGAGGATGTACGATTTAAAAAAAATGCAATAAGTCTCGTAATTGGCTATAGGGGACTTTGTAGTCTTCCTTTCTTTGGAAAGAAGGAGGGATTTGTATTGCTCAGCCTTGGGACAGGTTTGAAGTCTCCGATATACTTTTGCTTTTTGTTTCAGTGATATTTTTATGTCTTGCTTTTATAATAGTGAGCATGGAATCATGACCTTGTCCTGAAACTAGGAAGATGTTAATTCGTCACATGTATATCTTTTCATTATGTACGTATAATACACACACACGCACACACACATTCATACATATACACATATCTATCTATCTGTATATATATATATATATATATATATATATATATATATATATATATATATATATATATATATATATATATATAGAATAGAAGTTTGGAATCACACATTTCGTTTCTTTTGATAATACGTTTGCTCTCTTCAGAAATTAATTAAATTCTTGATCCTTCCTTGAATTTGTTAATACCCAATAAACATTTATTACATTTACTTAAGTAAAGGAGGATAAAAACAGATTATATTTTTTAGACTTATTTGGCTTTAGATTAGATGATTGTTTTAATACTACGATTTTCATGGAAACATTTTTACGGGATTGGTTTCATACTTCTATAACTCTTGTTTCTATAAATTAAACTGTATTTTTAGATTAATCCACAGGGTATTTCGTCTTTCTTTCAGCTGGTAGATTTTTCCTACAAAATGCTGTGAGAATATTAAAAAAAAAAAATTGAATGGAAACTGATAGAATTGCCACGAGTTCCTAGTTCTCACATTAAAATCTAATACCAGCTTTCCTTTTTACAAGATGATGCATCTATAAATCAAAATCATCCTATTTGTTTTTTCCTTCAGATCCTGAGAGATCTGAAATCTGAAAGTGTGTCTCAGCATATAAGCTGGCCTCAGAAAATCTATTCTTGGAGGTTCTTCACAATATTTCATTCATACTCACAAAATTACTTCTTGGAGTTTGTTTCCAGAAGACTTTATAGAATCCAAAAAAAGCTTAATTTTGGTATAAAAGTTTTATCAAATTAGAAGGCAAACTTATTATTTCAGCTTATTTTTATATTTCATTCTATAGCAAAAAAACCTTTTTTTTTTTCAACATTTAATTTATCCCTGAAGACTCAACTTCAATGGCATATTTTCATATAGATCCATTTGTGATGACCTTCCATCGATTTACGAAGCTCCAAAGAGTATTAATTGAAATCCGGGATCTTGGCTCTGCCCCATTTTAATTCTGTTTAATTCCAATTTCATTATAATTAAAACCAATGAATGATGTAAGCTTGAAAAACAGGAAAAATACTGTCAAAAAATATAATTAGCTACAGAGTAAACTTAACTTAAATAGGTTATAAGGTGTATAATCAGCTAGAAGAAGAATACATTTACTTAAAAATCTATACAATTTCTTACCGCCATTTATTAAGATACGCTTAAAGACCAAATCAGCATATGTATGTCTGTATGTATATATATATATATATATATATATATATATATATATATATATATATATATATATATATATATGCGCGCGTGTGTATGCGTTTGTGTGTGTGTGTGTGCTTGTGTGTGAGTATGTGTGTCATCAGCCTTTGCTAGTCCACAAAGGCCTCAGGCATGTCCTTCCACTCCCATCTGCTTATGGCTCATCAATACATCGTCTTCTCCTCCTTCCCTTCTTCGTTTATAATCGCTAGGGACCAATTAGGTTATTCTTATTAACCATCTACTGTCATTCTCATCATATGTCCTGCCAACGTCTATTTCTTTTATTTTTTTTTTGGTAGAATATCCTCTACATTAGTTTCCTCTCGTATCTATGTTGCTCTTTTTCTGTCTCATAGTAACATCATTATACTTTCCATAGCTCTTTGAGTTGTAACTAACTCATGTTTTAAGGCTTTGGTAAGGTTCTAAGTTTCTGATGCATAAGTTAATACTGGCAGGAATACCTGATTAAATAATCTAATTTTAAGAGAGACTGGCATTTTACGTTTCTTAATCTCATTTTGTTAACCAAATCTCTATATCCCTTGCTTATAGTTCTTTTAATTTCGGAAACATTTACCGTGTGTCCTAAGTACGTATATGTATAAAAATATCAAGAGGTTTATCTATAACCGTTATTAGTTGTCTCTGCATTTTCCTTGAACCCTATCTTAGTTTTACTAATAATGATTTTAAGTAATACATTTCCGCTTTCTCTATTCAAATCTACTTTAAATTTTTTGCAATTCCTCCATGTCATCAGAAATTCTGAAATTGTTCAGGTATTATCATGTCTGTTAATTTCTACATTTCCCAACTCAGATTTTTAAAAATCTTTATTTTTAGGAAAGCTCTGATTCATTTAAGAGAGATGGGGTCTCCCTGTCTAACTCTTTTCTCAATTGGAATGTTCTCACCATCTGTATGTAGTTTCAGCATTGCTGTACTTCGTCTACGCTATACAGTAGATATCTTCAGGTGTTCTAACATAAGATTCATCCATTCTTTTCTTTGAAGGGCTTTCATTACTACTGAAGTTTTGACAGATTTAAAAGCTTTTGCATAATCTATAAATGCCATATATAGGGGTTTGACATACTCAGTTGATTTTCCCATTAGCTGATTAATTATATGGATATGGTCAGTTGTTTGAATGTCCGCTTCTAAATCTGCCTGCTCTATTGGTTGATTAAAGTCTAGTTGTGTTTCTATTTCGTCTCATATATATATATATATATATATATATATATATATATATATATATATATATATATATATTTATGTTGTGTGTGTGTGCGTGTGAGTATGTGTATGTGTCTGTGAGGAGAGGAGTTTGTGTGAGCTGTATATTCAAATAGTATGAAACCTTATTATATCAGCACACACAAAATTAATGAGTAATTATTATTTTTGGCTGACCTATAATATAAAAACACTATGATTAAATACAACTCCGATTCCATGAAATATTTTCGTGATTTGTTTGAATGTATTCAAAATTGTTTTGGTTTAGACAGTACCAGAAAGAAAAAATAACTCCCCATTCTCTTAGTTCTATTCTAGCCTGACTTTTTATTTAGAAAAATATGCCATTAATTGATTTTCGATTACATTTAGTTTGGCAAAGAAATCTATAGTAATAAGACCGTTTAAAACCAGCCGAATCAAATGATAATTTCCAAGACTTTCATGAACGTTCATTGAA
This sequence comes from Palaemon carinicauda, assembly GCF_036898095.1. Classification (NCBI taxonomy): domain Eukaryota; kingdom Metazoa; phylum Arthropoda; class Malacostraca; order Decapoda; family Palaemonidae; genus Palaemon; species Palaemon carinicauda. Next base: position 33,754,123 of record NC_090750.1, on the reverse strand, counting down.
TATAATTAAAAACTGTCCTTGAGCATTTCTCTTATAATTGTATTCCTAAAGCAAAGATTAAAAACATGATTTAGGAAAAAATCATCATAAGTTACAGACGATACGTAGTATTGCGTTGAACGGCATAATTCTGACGTTTACCTCTGTCCTTGTTCAAACCAAGTGTGAATCTACATTATTTCAATGTTATGAACATCTTTAGGTCAGTTTTACTCGTACATTATAAATCCCCCCATATCAGTCGTATACATAAAATTTACCCTTAATAACCACCTTCTTAGTCCTCAAAACGTTACACAACCAAGGCGTTAATCCCATAAAAATTTGACGAAAGCATCGTTTTATATTACCGACTACTTTGGAAATCCATTTTACTTTCGGACATAATTACATTCAACAATAATTCGGAAGACGACCAAAACTCACTAAAGCCACTATTAAGGGGGCTCCCTGAATAGCCAAGGCCCCTGGAGTAACAGAGGAGCCTACTGCATAGTCTGTGCTATCGGTGAATAAAATTGGCTCTAATTCAGTTGCTATTTTCTATTTACACAATGACGTATAAATACCTTTAAAATGAATACTCAGTCACAGCGGAATCAGGGTAATGAAGAAAAGCAGTTGCTCTTGTTAAGTGTGATCTGTAGTGTAATGCATAATCACTGTAGGTGCGTTCATTGTACAGCTAAAACTAAAAGGCAGTAAATATTGTCAGGAAAAAGGAGGAGGATTCGTTGGAAGTACTCCAAAAGGATTTCTGGACCTTCAAATTGTAATAACCAACCACACAACCCATTAGCTATCTTCATACATAGGCTGAAAATCTGATAACAGGAAAGTTGTCCGGATCTTTGAATGGCAGCAAAATTTAAGAGGTAACTTCTTTAAACCACTGCTTGATAAATCTACTTGAAACCACAAGAAGTGGGTTTGATAATCAGTCATCTAATTCGTTTACAATAACCAAATACATTCTTTAGGAATTATAAACTTATGCTAATTTTCTAGCGTTATACCAACGTTTTCATCAATCCTTTGCTTATCACAAATTGCAGATCGATTATAAGATTCACTCTTTTCCTCAGTACGTTCAGTTTATTTGTATATTTACTTAGTTTTTAGTAATTTGGTAAAATTCTTGTTCTAAGTCCCAACGGTTCATGTTATCCCTATGACTAGATTTTTTCTCTTCTTTTTGGTTCACTGTTACGTAAAGACCAAAATTATATAACTATTGATCTTACAGCCACTTAGGGCCCTTATTCACCTATAAACTTTCCGTGGAGTCGACAGTTATGTGTACTGTATTTCAAAGTATTTCCAATGACTTCTGGCGCCGTCTCGCTTCTCCTTTGGTCGTGAAAAGGGGCCTTGGCTACTCCTTTTAAAACGTCCGAAGACGAGACATCGATGCATTACGTTTATTCACCACAGTATTCGGATACAAATGCCGCATGAATATAAGGAAAGTAAAAGGTAATGGATTCATTCCATATCTTTGCAAATAAAAACCAAATAGCTAATTTCATCGTGTCTATGTATTCAACATACAAAATTAAAAGGTTGACCTATTGCTATAACCAGTATTATATATCTTTGATGATTTATCTATCTATATATATATATATATATATATATATATATATATATATATATATATATTGTATATATATATATATATATATATATATATATATATATATATATATATATATATACAGTATATAAATATTGTATATATATATATATATATATATATATATATATATATATATATATATATATATATATATATATATATATATGCAACATCATGATCATCTAATATTGGTGATTGTTTGACAATGTCTTCACAATCTTGTTCAATTTGTATCTTCTCGTTTCACTAATTTTGGCAACGGTTGTTTGACTAAATTGAAAGTGTTTTGATGATTACCCAAGTATATATTATCACTAAAAATAAAAGAATTATACAGACATATCTCTATACAAATGATAAAAGCAAAGGAAAATATAAATCATGTAAGATGATTTGAGTTCTGTTGCAAAGTGGTATCGGCCAATCAGTTGCTCTTGTAACGTCGGTAGTCGCCTGTGAATGTCTGTGTTCGATTAGGCAAACTTTATTAAAAGGATAATGAACATTCCCTTGGCTATTGTTTTGCTTTTTTTTGGTCATTCCTGATTAAATCACAAAGACCCTCAAAGGTATGTATAGTATATTTCCTGCTTATATCGGAATTTTTTTTTTTTACCAAATACTAATGTCTTCCTAAAATAAAAGTAATTGAAGTCGTTGCCACACTCGATATGACAAGTAGCCAAGATCGGTTTGCATATCTATATTATTATTATTATTATTATTATTATTATTATTATTATTATTATCTAAGATACAACCCTAGTTGGAAAAGCAGGATGCTATAAGCCCAGCAGGGAAAATAGCCCAGTAAGGAAAGGAAACAAGAAAAAATAAAGTATTTTAAGAACAGTAACAACACCAAAATAAATATATTCTATATAAACTTTAACAAAACAAGAGGAAGAGAAACCAAAAGAGAATAGTGTGCCCGAGAGTACCCTCAAGCAAGGGAACTCTAACCCAAGAAACTGGAAGACCATGGTACAGAGGCTATGGCACTACCCAAGACTAGAGAGCAATGGTTTGATTTTGTAGTGATCTTCTCCTAGAAGAGCTGCTTACCATAGCTACAGAGTCTCTTCTACCCTTACCAAGAGGAAAGTAGCCACTGAACAATTACAGTGCAGTAGTTAACCCCTTGGGTGAAAGAGAATTGTTTGGTAATCTCAGTGTTGTCTGGTGCATAAGGACAGAGGAGAATCTGCAAAGAATAGGCCAGACTATTCGGTGCATGTGTAGGCAATGGGAAAGTGAACCGTAACCAGAGGGAAGTAGCCAATTTAGTACTGTCTAACCAGTCAAAGACCTCCATAACTCTCTTAAAATAATTGTTCAAGAATTAAATCTTAGTAATTATATCTTGATTTTCTTAGTGGTTTACATGGTTTATAAGTTATTTATAAAGTATTAAATTTACGGAAAACGAATGGATCATTCGCATATTTTTATGCAGTGTGTACGCACCAATATTAGTTAGATCAACTCAGATGAACCGAGTTAACAGGATCACTCCTTTGTGACTACTCATAATAAAAAGTCAAGATACAATCACTAATACATATTAGTGACTTAATACATATTATTTTGAGAGATAACTATTCGCAACAAATGTTGGAGAAAGCGCCAAATGGCATAAGAAAATAATGTCTTAATCTTTGGTCTTATTAATCTTCAACACGTTAGAATTTGATTTGTAAGACTATGGTCCTGTTAGGAATTAAAAAATAATATAATTGGCAGATCTAATTGCACAATGATATTAACACGATCCAGGCTTATGATAAAAAAATTCCTCAATGTTGGATCTCAATGTTTAAGTCTACTGCCACATTTGAAATGTCCTATTGCAGAATCGGCTATGTAGGCTTATTTGTATGAAAAATAAGAGAAAATGCGTTTATTTAGGTCTGCTTACTATTTAAAAAGGCAAGATTTAATCATTGCAATAACTCTACATATTTATAAGGATAATGCTATTAGTGAATATATCTTTTATAGGAGGTAATTGTTTATTTCACAGCTTGGGCGGCAGAAAATCTACGTTGGTATCATGTGCACAAAATAGCAATCCTTTGGAAGAGTTAGAAGTGTGACGTCATTTTTTTTTTTTTTTTTTTGAGAAATCATTATCTGAAGGAAAACTCGTATGCAGTGGGCCGGGCTTAATTGCAAAGCTGCATTACGTCTGGTATATTACATACTGTACATGTCCCACATAAATATGCACTATTTTATTTTAATAGGTTGATATTCCTGGTTCTGCTATGCATGTGCTAGCTCTTATTGTCATCTGTTGCCAAAAAGCAGAAAATAAGTTTCAATAGTCCTAACTTGCGAACAAATAATGTTAGAAAGACCTATCAATAGTATCAAAAGAGATAGCTTATAGAACTTATGAAAATATACACATAGTATATCTACAGAAAATTGGGAAGTACCCATTATTCTATGAGGAATAAAACGAGTAATGAATTAGAAGTTTAGTGCAACAAGCACACACGCAATTGATGTTACAGTAATCTCTATGCTTAGATTCTTTTGATTCTATAAATACATTTGTAGAACATCTTAACAGAGATTTAGCCAGAAATTGTACGTGGTGTAATTATGAGGATGAAGTTCAACTCTAACAAAACAAAAAGTAGGATTCTTAGTTGATTTAGCAGATGAGATTCGCTACCCAGATATATACCTTGCTAGGGCTTATCAAGCTTTGTGCAACTTTTGAAATTCTAGGGTCACTTTCGAAAAACATGTTAGGACTATATTTCCTCCAAACAATATGTTTTTGTTTTATTATCCTGTTAAATATTGAACCTTCTTTCAGTTTTAGAAACACTTAGATCTTTAAATTTACTTCTTCTGACCTTGTTATTATTCTCTGTTAGCTTATTTTGCAGCGGTATAAGTATTTAATTATTTCGATCATCCTTCATATCCGGAACTTATCAGAATGTCACTCTACTAGCCACAGCATTATACTAAATATGCAACCTATTTTGATATTCTTGACTCTTCTAAAGTGAGGCTCACTACCACAAACTATTGTAGATTTTCTATTTTATGATGTGAATAAATTGTTAATTGTTCTTAATCATGTAGTTGGATTGGGGAACTTTAAAAGTTCCAATATTATACAAATGCTTGTTATTATTTTTATTATTATTATTATTTCTATTATTATTATTATTATTATTATTATTATTATTATTATTGTTATTATTATTATTGTTGTTGTTGTTATTATTATTATTATTATTATTATTATTATTATTATTATTATTATTATTATTATTATTATTATTATTATTATTAATTTTCCGGGTAGGGAGAGAAATTCAAGGAATCTAGCTTAATTCTTTGATTTTCCTTTCCTATTCAAGTTACTTTGGAACTCATACAATTAATGAAATTTTATGATTTATATTAAATTTAATTTTTATTTGATTTTTGCGATTTAATCCTTACTTTTAATTTCCGTTTCCGTTCAGGACTCTTTTACTGTTTTCGAGTCCTTGCTCTTGTAGCACTCTAATCCCCAAATTGGATTGCAGCTAGGCAACAACAACGACGACGACAACAACAACAACAACAACAACAACAATAATAATAATAATAAAAAAATAATAATAATAATAATAATAATAATAATAATAATAATAATAATAATAACAGTTGTTCAAGAAGTGAAACGTAGAGTGCAGTGTCCTTAGTACATTGCTCTCTGCCTCCCAGTCTCAGTACAAGAGAACAACGAGCCAGATTTTAAATAGGCCCTTCAGTCCGTCAGATCCAGTCGATTACAGATCGTCAATTCAAGTTACACCTATAGATATCGAAAATGTAATGCAATTGGCAAAACTTTCAGGCCAGTTGATAGTTTATAAGAGCATGTATGAAGATCCAAGTCAGTAACTGAAGCCATATGATACTTTTCTTTGTCTCCTTTTCACTAAACTAGTATTACCACGTCACAGTAATATAATACACTAAGAGGTTTAGAGAAGTTTTAATATCATTGTCTTTTTTCAGGTTTTAACTTCAGACTCCTAGCTAAGGCCAGTCTAATCTAAAGAAAAAAGAAAATATAATCACAACACTTGGTTAGGCAAAGTCAAAAGCTCTATACAAATCTTCCTCAACTCATTATTACCTTTTACTTACAGACTGCTTATCAGTTAGTAACTATGCTGGAATGAATTATGCTTAATCAAAATCAACCAGAAACTCTTCTTCGGGTATACAGTTATCTATCTGGTACTGTGTTCACTGTAAACATGTCCTATTCTAACATGACAGAGCATTAACGCCCCATTGTAATCTTATTTGATTGATTGATTGATTGATTTAAAATTTTCTGGCATCCTGACATCTAAGGTCATTGACGCCGATATCATTTATTATGTATAAAATAATAAAACAATATTCAATTAAAACCATAGCAGTTAAAATGTAATTATAAAAGTTAAATAGTTTTCAGAAGACCTGCTTCTGAAATAAATCTAGAAATGCCACTCGCATAGTAGGACACATCATGTCCAAGAATCTTGGCAAGGATGAACCTGCCATCCTCACCTCGAGCCTCAAACAGATACATACACTATTACTTCAATTCATAACGTTCTTAAATTTATAAGGAAGATGTCATAAGGCCACCAACTTGTTTGAATGGCTTCACAAACAGATGGCCGGGAATTTGTAGGAAACAATATAGGAAAAATGATAACCAAAGGCCACAAAGAATAGGAAAGGGTCACGAAACTTCAGAAAAGAAGAAGCAAATTACACCATTAAAAAGAGGTGTCTGATATTTATAGCCAGAAAACAAAAAGATGTCTCTTGTGTCTATTTGCTAAATGCTGGTATTTAATGTTTGGACGTCAGAATCGTGTGAGCTCAGTTTTGTTTGAAAAAAGTCCATTGTTTCTCTTTGTAAAAGGAGAGACAAGAGAAGGGGTGGAAATAAAATGAAAAAGGCACAAGCTTTTTTTACGGAGGTCGTGAGATAGTTCCTTGATTCTTGATAAAACTGTTATTCAACCAAGTGAATATTAACATGTGATTTTCGTTAGTAAAGAACCTAGGAATTTCATAACAGAAAAATAAAATCTAAGTATTATAATAATAATAATAATAATAATGATAATAATAATAATAATAATAATAATAATAGCGAGAACCAAATCAGTAACTACACTAATAACATTACTACTCCGACTACTACTACTACTACTACTACTACTACTATTGATAATAATAATAACAATAACAACAATAATGATAATAATAATAATGATAAAAATAATAATAATAATAATGATAATAATAACAACAACAACAACAACAACAACAACAATAATAATAATAATAATAATAATAATAATAATAATAATAGCGATATCTATTAAATAGAATTCTACCCGATCACTAGTAAGCATACTCTAACAGATGTAATTTCTAACAAAACCCTAGAAATCTGTGATAATTAAATTAAGAAAAATCAATTGCAAGTGATATCTTGGATTATCTATTTTAATAGCACCAGAGGTAAAAATGATAATGGCTGGTAATGAAGATATCGATGCGAGACTAAAATCTCTATCTTATTAGGATTTAACAAACACCATGATAGAAATTTAGGTCACTGATATTATATATGAATGAAATACACGAATAAACCGTTTCTACAGTACAGGAAAATTCAGCATGCTTTAGATTGGAGGGATGGTAATTGAACGGAATGATGCAAGCACTCCAGTAATTAATCGCCCGCTCATAAGGTTTTCCGGGAATGTATATCTATGTACTAAAAGGAACTGTAGAGATTACTGCTGAAATATTTTATAATTTTATCAGGATGCTGTTATTCCATAAAGCATATTCACCTAATGAATTCAGGAGTATGAAATACAGTGAATTAGGAAGTGAAATATTCTATAAAAAAAAATTTTTTTTGCCTACTCTCTACTTACCAAAATTTATCATACTGAATATTCTTTTCCACCTATTCACTAATATTTAGAATGGCCAATTAGACATTTTATGAAAATGGTGGTAATTTCCTTATTTTAATAGCTTTACATAACATGACCAATAAATGGAGGATGATTATCGAAGCACAAAAACAGAATCACAGTAATAAAATTTCTCTCTTATATAAATATGAGACGAAATTACTATGATCTTTTTTTTTTTTTTTGTTTTTTTTTTTTTTTTGAGGTGAACATGGGAATAAAATTACTATAATAAATCTATGAGCAATATATAAAAAAATATTATATACTAACACTCGTAGAAGGCAATGGTCCCATCTGACTATTGTAACCGCTTTCCCCACCCCTTCCATCGACAACCGGAAGAGCAGCAACAGCCAAATAAAAGTAATGTCCCTTTCAAATTACAGTTGTATAAATAAAAGTAATACGTTTTCCCATTACAGCGCTATAAGTAAAAGTATTGATTCTTTGCAATTGAAGTGGTATAAATAAAAGTAATTTCTCTTTCACATATCAGAGGAATAAATAAAAGTAATTTCCCTTGCGATTTACAGTGGTATAGTTTAAAGTAATATTTCTTTCACATTACAGTGGTATGCATAAAAGTATTCTTTCAAATTTCGGTTGTAAGAATAAAAGTAATGTTTCTTTCACACCACAGCGGTATAAATAAATGTAATGTTTATATCGTATTACAACTTTGTAAAGATAAAATTAATGTCTTTCACATTACTGTGGTGTAAAAAGAGTTTCAAACAAAACTTATTAAATCTAAGTAACACCGAAACAATGATTATCAACCTAGGAGTAATATTTCTTTCACACAACAACAGCAAGGAACACAACACTAGTAATGATAAACTTAAATTTACCTTCAAACAACAAGAAAAAAAATAAGGATACAATTTCCTTCAAATTTAGCTGAGATAGGACTCGTAATACTATAACTCAGGGGGAAGTGCCGTAAAACAGGACTGCTGGGAAATCAAAATGCATTGCAGTCCTCCTTGAAGCGATGCATTTCCAACAGATCATCTACTTACGACCCACGCACACACGAAGTGGTGGCTCGTGTATAGGCACTGTGGAACTGCAGCACCCCCTATTTTCACTTGATATTATTGATAACATTCAATGTAATTAATTTTTCTTTAACTCTTTGTGTAAACTTTTACAATATATAATACTCAAGTTTAATATCAATAGCCATCCTTCAGTTTATGAAAAAAAGAAAAATATCTTTGTATGAAACTGTATTTCACAGTTCCATCTGCATGGGGTTTAACATTCAGTATGAAATATATAAGGTCTAACATAAACCAAGTTCTACAACACATAAAAGAAACTTCGACCGAATTTATGGCACCAACTGTTGGAATATTAATTACTTTGAATAACATCCCTGTAAAACATTATATTAGAGACCTAATAGATGTTTAATAGTATTTATATATCCAACAGATTTTGTAGATTTGAGAACAAAGAACTCAGAAGAGTATTAGGAGTTAAATGGCATGGCAGGATTATAAATAAACCTATAATAGAGATTACTCGAGTGACATATTTAGATGAGATCATGGTGAGGGGCAGCTGGAGATGGTTTGGGCATGCTCTTCACACTCCCCAGGAAAGATTAGCTCACCAAACTTTCAACTGGGCTTCAAAGGGACTAGAAGAATTGGAAGACCCAAGCCTACTTGGCTGAAGACTATAAAGCGTGAAGTAGGAGATGATGAATGGTGAAGTATTGATTTAAAAGCTCAAGGTTGAGATGACTGGCGAAATCTAACAGAGGCCCTTTGCGTCAAGAGACGTTGGAGGAGATGATGATGATCATGATGTATATAATAAAATAAGCCACAAAATACACTTTGATATCGAAGACCCATAGAGAAATTCTTTTATTGATAGATATTTCTGCTCGGCCCAGGATTCGAACCTATGGCCGATAGAAATAAAGGTAAACATTAGACTTTAGCCCATTCGGCTGTAAAGAGAGATAGAGTTGATTCCGACTCTGCAGTATCTAATCCTGTCGAGTTCAGGATTTGTACTTGTAACTGAAATCAGTCCATCTCTATTACACCTGATTAGTATGTAACATTTAGCCGGTTTATGATAATTTCATCCAAACATTCGTAATTTTATTTTTGTTTCAAATAAGCAACAAATACCCTTTAATATTGAATTCGGTCTGCCACAGGATCAGAGACCCTTTGGGTCCTTTAATGATAAATATTTCTACCTGGCCAAGGATTTGAGCTTGTGGCTGAGAGAAATAAAGGTAAACACACACACACACACACACACACACACACACACTTATACACACACACACCCACGATGTAGGTGATGGTCCAGCCTCTAAACGTAAGAATTAAAAATGAAAAAAAATAATGAAAAACCTGAATATGATTTAAAATGGAGGACTTAGTCCTGTTGTTTTGTCAATGCACTCCTAATCAAATGAGAAACTGAGAGATAAAAATATTTGCATCCTTGACCCATTTTTTTTTTCAGTGGCCCAGTTATATACCTGTTCAACCATTTACTTATGAATATTCCCTTTCAATTCTGTATGCTATTTAGCCGCTACTCTGTTGATCCTATTTTCCTTCAGCTTTGGATGCTGAGACCAACACGAATTGACGCCTCAGTAAATCAGATATGACGTTTGCCTCACTTGGAAATTACCCGAGTAATGTTATAAGCCATCATGTCTTTGTGTATCATCATAGCAGTGACATTTATACCAGATAGTAAACAGGCTTATTTCAAAACATTTGTTGAGAATTGACAAGGTATACCATCTTTTCAAGCCAGGCAAGCGCGGAGGTGAATATTCTGTTTGAACGTGCTTGGACGATTGCAAACATACTGTAAACTTATTAAGAAACACAAATATCAACGATGCTACGTCTTATGTGACCCAATTCACTAAAAATAACAGTAACAGAAGTAACAACAGCAATGGTAAGAAATATGTATTACCTTGAAACCAATATACAAAAAACAACAACATATGGGACTGAATTAAACACATCGAGTTTTCCTCCTCAAATCCTCTACTTCTTCAGTCTTCCCTATGGTAACAACTAAAGTAAAACCAACTGGTTATGACCAAGTAACTCCATCCTACTAATAAAACGCCGAAGAGCACTTTCACGTCTCAAATTTAAGTCCACTTCTAAAAAAAATCCTTTTTTGTTGAGCTTCGCTGAACAAAAATTTCGGGAGACTTTGGTCTCCTAGATCAAGACCTGAAAGGATACGTGTCTGGAAATATATTTGCACTCTTCGGACCCCTAGTGTGCTCTTTCAAGGACTCTTAGAGAGAGAGAGAGAGAGAGAGAGAGAGAGAGAGAGAGAGAGAGAGAGAGAGAGAGAGAGAGAGAGATTACCTTTTCTAAAAGTTAGTCTTTTCTAATTTTGTTTAGGATATACTATAGATTCAATACTTGCACTTGTAGAGATAGGCTTTCACAAGGAGATAATGTATTTTATCGTGAGAGAGAGAGAGAGAGAGAGAGAGAGAGAGAGAGAGAGAGAGAGAGAGAGAGAGAGAGAGAGAGAGAGAGAGAGAGAGAGAGTGTGTTTGTTAGATTAACAGTCTTCACGTACAGTATGTTACGTCCTCAATATTTTGCAAAATTAACAGACTGGTCATTTTGTTTACGCAATCTTGCTTGACACCGATTGAAATCAATATCTCTACCAGGTTTGACAGAATCTAGAGAGATATAGAACTTGGCCTTTCATAGCTATCAATTTTCCAAACCCTCTCAGAGTAATCCTCGTGAAATATATTTGAAAAAAAGTTCAGCTATAAACCAAGTTCTACAACACATAAAAGAAACTTTCCCGAATTTATGGCACCAGATGTTGGAACATTAAATACTTTGAATAACATCCTCGTAAAACACATTATTTTAGAGACCTAAAAGATATATGATAGTTTTTATATAGATAGAGTGAATATTAGCATAATCTGGAAAAGAAATAACGATTCATAATAATATTTTTATCAGATGATTATTTTTTTCTTTCATAAAATCAACATTTACGTTTTTGAAAACAAGGCTTTTGATATCAAAATTGTATGCAAATAATATGAGCAGAGAGAGCTAAAATTTTGCAACGTAATTCGGAGAATATCTGCTGCAAGGACTCCCCCAAAAATCTCCATTTTTGCATTGCAAACTTCTTTTTAAAATTTCTCTTGAAACTACAAAGGAAACATGTAAGGAGATGAGCATTCTCTCTCTCTCTCTCTCTCTCTCTCTCTCTCTCTCTCTCTCTCTCTCTCTCTCTCTCTCTCTCTCTCTCTCTCTCTCTCTGTTGAGAGTTCATCAGAGCGCGAGGATGATGAAGAGTCCGGACTTCCTTTCAGACAGGAAGTCCTTGGAAGCGGCCGTAAAAAGAGTCCGCCTTCCACTTTTGTCGAAAATCCGAAGCTCGGGGAATCTTACATCGATTAATTCTGAAGAAAAGAAGAAAGTTTTACTTAAAGATGGAAATCTTTCCTTTAACGTGAGACCAAAGAGAGGCACACATAAGGCCGAATTCAAATAGATCTAAATAAAAACAAGACCACTCAACGATAAAAGAAAAAAAAAAAAAATAACCGTGGGAGTATTGACAAACTCTCAGGGTAAATGTACGATAAGTATTAGAAACATTATATCCATAATCATCTACATTTCCAGTAAGAAGCCCTTACACTGCTACGTCACGTCTATTTCTTGAAGTTTGATTGTTAGGCTAATTTTAGAAATTATTGCTTTGCCAAGTTAAAATAAATGTTTTAGGGATTACCCACAAAAGTATATCCAAACAAATAACAAAATTATATACATATATATATATATAAATATATATATATATATATATATATATATATATATATATATATATATATATATATATATATATATATATATATATAGATATATATGCATACTCTGTGCTAGGCAGTATATTCCCATGCTCAGCGGTATATCTTGCCCAATGATAAGCGGTAAATCTTAGAAATCCATGTTTGCCAACGGTCATACTCGTATAAGTGGATGTAGGGGAAATGCCTCCCTAAATATCGATGAAGTCACGAGCAGCAGGGTGACGGATTGGGTTTAAGGCGATGGACAAACTCTCTCCTGGGCTTTTACTCCTGATGCCTGGCGGTTGATCTTACTAGAATTAGTATAGACCACCAGGGGTCATTTACCTTAGATAGGCACTGCGCATCACAAGGAACTGGCTATCCTTTGATGAATCTAGCCAATGAATCCTCTATGGATTTAGTCAGTCAATGGAAAGAGAAGGTGACAGAATGGCACCCAGTCCTGGGCATAATGGGATGCTAAGAATCTCCAAGCTTTTAAATCCTAAAGAAAAATTTAAAATCGGTAATTGGAATGCTACAACCATTAATCAGATTAGTAAGTTACTCGAAGTCGAGAGTGAATTGATGAAATATAGTTTGGGTATCTTGGCCCTAAGTGAACCACGTTGTCAGGAGATTGGTAAGGAAACTTTAGTCAAGGCTATATATATATATATATATATATATATATATATATATATATATATATATATACAGTATATATACATATATATATATATATATATATATATATATATATATATATATATATATATATATATATATATATATATAGGGTTAGGAATGATGATGACACCAAGAGCAAAAAAGGCTTTAACTGATTGGAGAGCTATAAATAGTTGATTGTTATTTGCAAAGTCTAGATCAAAGCAGTGCAATATAAGTATTATAGTTTGCTATGCACCAACAAATGATTCCTCTGAAGAAAGGAAGATGAATACTATTAAGAACTGCAGAGTGTAATAGATGAGATTCCAGAGATACATATGGAAATTATAATTGGCGACTTCAATGCTAAAGTTGGAAGGACTAATCAAAGGATAGAGAATGTGATGGTGTCGAAAGTCTCGGCGAAGTTGCAAATGAAAATGGAACACATTTCATATATTTCTGTTCAACAAACAATCATTTCATTGGAGGTACTTTTTTCAGCACAAGGATATCCACAAATATACTTGGACTTCATCATGTGGTAATTACAAAAAACAAATAGATCACATTTACATTACTAAAGAGAGAAGGAAGACTCTGAGAAATGTAAGAAGCTATAGAGGTGCAGATATTGGTAGTGATCACCAGCTCCTCATTGCCACCCTGAAATTAAAACTGGAAGCCCCAAACACTTAGGTTTGGTACATCTAAGCTTATGGAACTGAATGTAGAAATCGATTTGCAATCTTGGTGACTTTATGAGGCGATAAGCAAACAATTAATAAAGAAAGGTTTGATATTAAGAACATATATCAGTCAGTTGGTAGTGAAGTCTTGGGACACACAGTTACAAGGAGAAAACCATGGATATCAAATGATACGTGGGATACTATAAAAAGGAGACACAGGCAGCAATTTATTGTTGATATTTTTCGAAGAAATAATAAAATTAAAGGGTAGAGTAAGCAAAGTATTTCAGTATTGATAGTGATGTCAAAAGAAAACCCAGGAATGACTTAACAGAATATCTACACAGTAGGGAAGATGAGGCTGACAAAGCTATGAATTCAGGGAGTAACTAAGATTGTTAATGAATACATATATATATATATATATATATATATATATATATATATATATATATATATATATATATATATATATATATGTATATAAACTTAGGAGAGACAGTAAATGTTTCCCTAACATAAGAAATCGAAATCAAAAGAAAAATAAGCATTGGATGGAGATCCTTTGGAAAACGAAATTAAATTATGAAAGTAAATTGCCACTTTCTCTAAAAACAAAGTAATTAATCTGATGGTCCTACCAGTATTGACAAGAAATTTGTAGCCTTACTAAAGCCTCCGGACATAAACTAGTTACAACTCAAAGAGCAATGGAAAGAATGATGATGGGAATAACACTAAAAGACAGAAAAAAGAGCAACATGGATATGAGAGCAAACTAAAGTAGAGGAAAACTGGCCAAACCCCATAGATGAGTAGGGACTTGTCTTTGTCCTACAGTGAACTAAAACAGCTGCATTTTTGTTATATATATATACATATATATATATATACATATATATTACATATATATATGTATATATATATACAGTATATATATATATATATATATATATATATATATATATATATATATGCTTATATATACATATATATGTACATATATATATATATATATATATATATATATATATATATATATATATATATATATATATGTATATATATATATATATATATATATATATATATATATATATATATCCATATTATATATATATACACACGCTTGCACACACATGCATGTCATTTACTGAATTATTTTGTTTTTATCTTGATCACACCTGTGAGTGCAAATTTAGATACAAGATAATAATAATTATCGTTTGAAATTGGCATGTTTGTTCACCATTCCCGATTAAAGAACAAAACCATTTTGGAAGTATGAACACTATATTTTCTGTTGATTTCAGATATGTTTTTTTTTCTTCTTTTAATACTAGGGCCATCGTAAAATAAAATTCATTGAAGTCCCCATGTTCGTTGTGAAGATGAGGAGCCATGTTAGGTTTGCATATCTATTTTTGTTTTTTTTTTAGCTTATTTAACTGTTCTATTATAGGTACATGCCAATATTATTCAAAGGAATCTTCCTTTAATTTTATCATGTTATTATTATTGTTATGTTTCTGCAGTTAGTATTATGGTTATTTGTAATTGATGTTGGTATTGTTATGGTTCCTGTTGCTGCTATGAATATTGTAATTGCTGTTATAGTTGCTTTTCTAATGCCTATTTATTTTCTTACTATAATCGTAATAATTTGATTTAGATAAACGTGTAAGTGCGATGCGTAAATGGCGACACAGGTAAACAAATGGAATAAATAGAAGGCAAAATACAGCGAAAACGCAATTTTGCTTGACGGAATAAACTGTTTTTCAAATAAGAGTAAGTATTTTTTTCTTTAATTTAAAAAATACAGGAAGAATGGGAAATCCTGATTGGTGGTATACAGGCAATTACATTTGATCTACCCTTCAAGAAAATCAATATGAACACATAATAGTTAACATAGGTCTATTTTGTTAATCATAGGAGTAATTGCGAAAGATCATAGAAGATTTAAATAGAGTAAGCACAAATATAGGACTGAATAACACACAATACATATGTATATATATACATATATATATATATATATATATATATGCTTATATATATATATATATATATATATATATATATATATATATATATATATATATATATATATATATATATATGCATATATTTATGTATATATATGTATATATATGTATGTATATATATATATATACTCTATATATATGTATATATATATATACATATATATATATATATATATATATATATATATATATATATATATATATATATTACAATGCATCCTTTAAAGGCGAGAAATATAGTGATGTTCATTAGGAAATAATTCCAGTAACAAATAATACCATTGTGAATAATCCTAATGGACCATTAGGCTATCTAGTTTTGAGGCAGCTATGAGTGTGAAGAACGATAATGAGAGTGTATTTGTTAGATGTTTTCTTACAAGATTATCGCCCAAGGATGCACGCATAATCCCTGTCACATCTAACGATCGGAAAATGATCCAAAACAAATCATTTTCCTGGAAACAAAATTTCAAGACTTTTATGGTAATCTACGCTAAATTCATAAACAAAACTGACGCATTCGGTTACTCTGGGGTGGTTTCGAAATCTAAGTCTCCCGGAGGTAATAAAACTAGTGAGCGTCTCACTTAGCCTAATGACATTTTCCCTTTTGATTATGATTCGCTCTGCATCTCGTTCCGCTTTTCAATTTTCGTTGAATTAAGCCACCGTTTTACCAGACACGAATGGTCATATATAAGCTTAACAGTAGATCAATACTGAATAATATTCCAATGTAATCAGATGAATTTAATGAACTTTTTTGAGGAATATCTAAGAGGAACTATTGCGTGAAATTCAAATGAACATAAATGATATTTTTTTTTAGTGCCAATGCAGATTTTTGTTTTTACGTGCATGATAGAAAACCAAATTACATATGAATTATGATGGGTTGTACCTAGATGAGTTCTACATAAATTCAGTTCGAAGTTATAGACAAATTTGAAGGGCTTCTCTAGGAGCAAAAGCCTAAATAAATTTACAAACACATGGGCAAAGAAAAGAATAATTGCAACGTGGAACTTAGAATCGGAGGTTTGCGTAAAATGTGATGAAGCAACTAATGTTAAAATAGATGACCCAATTAAATACTGAAGACTACAGGGTAAAATAATGATCAGGACCATAAAGAATAGGAAGAAAAAAATGAAAGAAGGAGTGATATAAATAAGGAGAGGAAATAATTAGACATACTGCTCAACAATTTAACGAAAAGGGGTAAGGGAATAAAGGTATTTTGAAAAGGGATTAGAAATATGGAATATTAGATATGAATACTATTAACCTAATTAATAAAATAGTCAAAAATATACGGCTAATTTCTTTAATAGTTGCTACATAAATTATTTAGGAAAAGATAAGACATAGGTACATTATGAATCTCAAAAGTTAACATATATCAACAAGTAAAACACATATAAAGAATTAAAGGAAGACACGGAAAACTTTAAAAAGACAGACAAGGATACATGTCTCTGACTTTGTATCATCTATTTTGGAAATGGCAAAAAATATATATCCTTCAATGGATTTTGAGTTAAGACATCCACTGTAGAAAGATTCAAGTTCAAAATTCACAAGGTTCTACATAGAAATGGTCATGAACTCATCGACCCAACTATTATAAAAATTTTCCTTTGATGTTTGGTGTCATGTTTTCTTTAGAAATTTCTGTTTAAACAGTATTTGTAAATATGATTTAGGTGTTTAAAGTCTCTTATAAATATCAAGGAAAATATAAATCACCAGTTAAATCTATAAAATTAATCTAAGGTTATATATTAATATATCTATCTATCTATCTATCTATCTATCTATCTATCTATCTATCTATATATATATATATATATATATATATATATATATATATATATATATAAAAACTTAGAAATTTCCCAAAGATGAATAATTCAAAATGTATAAAAATAGATTGATAAAGCGTATGGAAAAAGTGAAAGGTGATACGTAGCACTATAAAAAGTGTAAAGGAATATTCATTACCCCCAAAAGCTGGGAAGGAGTCCAAAAGCTATTATAACAAAAAAAAAAAAAAAAAAAAAAATAAAATAAAAAATAAAAAGATTCATATTAACATAAACTTTGGGTTCGCTTACCGATTTCCTCATATATGAAAGAAGGAAGTTTATGGGTTCTGGAGAAAATAGGGGAGAGAAAAACAAATGAAGAATTTTTCTGTAAGGGGAAAAGAATGTTTGATACTAAAGAAAATTAAAATAAAACCGTTATAGTAGTTGATCCGACACCCAAAACGCTTGTAAATAGCTGATTTAATTAACAATCTCACATTCCAATGCAAAACACGGGCAAATCCCTAAAACATTGAAGACGTGCAGATATCTCTGTTAAATCCAACCAAATCTGAATTAGATAAGCAGATACCAAAAAGTATAAGTGAAAAATAGTTTCATATATGATTTTGAGGTCTACAACAAACTTAAACTCTTGAGAATTATGGGATTCTTTGATGGCCAGACAGTACCTACAATGGATCCTTCTCTCTAGTTACGGTTCATTTTCCCTTTGCCTACACACACACACACACACACACACACACACGCCGAATAATCTGGCCTATTCTTTACATATTCTCCTCTGTTCTCATACACCTGACAACACGGAAGTTACCAAACAATTCTTCTTTGCTCAAGTGCCTACTGCACTGTAATTATTTAGTGGCTACTTTCCTCTTGGTAAAGGTAGAAGGGACTCTTTAGCTATGGTAAGCCGCTCTTCTAGGAGAAGGACACTCCAAAATTAAATCATTGTTTTCTAGTCTTGGGTAGTGCCATAGCCTCTGAACCATGGTCTTCCACTGGCTTGGGTTAGAGTTTTCTTGCTTGACGGTACACTCTATCTCATTTCTCTTCTTGTTTTAGTAAAGTTTTTATAGTTTATTCAGTATACTGTATATTTATTTTAATGTTACTGGTCTTGAAATATTTTATTTTTCCTTTTTTCCTTTCCTCACTGGGCTATTTTCCCTATTGGAGCCCTTGAGCTTATAGCATACTGCTTTTCCAGCTAGGGTTGTAGCTTAGCAATTATTATTAATAATAATAATAATAATAATAAGTCGTAGTTAGTAACTAGAGACTGCAAGGCGAGAAATCAACCAAAGTTTGTATGAAATGCAAAATCAGGTCTTATGTATGAGAGAGAGAGAGCGAGAGAGAGAGAGAGAGAGAGAGAGAGAGAGAGAGAGAGAGAGAGAGAGAGAGTGTGTGTTACAAGGATTTTGGATGTCTCAAAGACCTTTACTCGTAAGTCCATCCGAGGAGACTCCATTTGCGCTTTGGGAAGAACGAATTAGTTTAAATATTTAAAGAGTTTTTATGATTTTGTATAACTTATTCTAGAATTCGTTTATCGTGTTACTGTTCACTACGTCCTCTGGAAGTCTGTTCCATGCATTTGCCATTTTGTATGTGAAGAAATTACTACATTGAGTGGTGTTGTACATTCCAGTTTGTATCCGTTGTAGTTGTAGTAGACATTTTTTATTCCTTTAAGAATTTTTAATTTCTATATTAGCCGTCCCCTTAATCGTCGAGTTCGTTGACCAAATAAGTCCAAACGTTCCATTCACAGTCTATATCCAAATTATCTTAGTGTTGGGACTAGTTTGGTGCCTCTGGTTTGTACTGCTTCCAGTCTATCTATATCCTCCTGAATACTCCTCATTCTAGTTGTGGTCTTACTAGTAATGTGTTTAGTTGCAGAACAATGTTTTTATTTCTGTATTTGAATTGTCTCTTTGTGTAAGCTATTAGTTTCTTTGCTTTCTTTTCATTTTTTTTATGTTCTGTTTGGTGACCTTCAAATCTTTCCTAAATTAATTCGGAGATCCTCCTCCTGATCCACGCTTTCTATTTCATTACCCAGCAGTGAGTAATCTGTTTGTGAGTTACTATAACCTGTGTATAACTTTGCATTTCCCACAGCTGAAAGGCATTTCCCATTTTCTGGACCATTCCCCAAACTTAATTAGATTCTCTCTAATGGTTTCTACATTATCTGAGTTAGACGCGTCTGTGGTTAATGTGGAAAATTTAGCTAATCTACTAGTTAATCCTAAATCTATGTCGTCAATGTAACTAAGAAATAGTAAAAGGCCAAGGACGGAACCTTGTGTGCGCGTGTGTGTGTGTGTGTGCGTGAGAGAGAGAGAGAGAGAGAGAGAGAGAGAGAGAGAGAGAGAGAGAGAGAGAGAGAGAGAGAGAGAGAGAGAGAGAGCTCTTGCAATCAATGGGAGAAAGATCAAAGTAGTAGTAACGTCAAACTCTTTTCGGGTAGCCAAAAATCGTAACATAATGTTTTTTTTTTTTTTTTTGAAGAGGCCAATCTTGGACATTGAGTACTGAAAAGTTATGTCGTACAATATACTATTCAGGAAGCGCAAACAACACCGATTCTGCTAAAAGGCATCCCCTGTCCTCTTTTTTTTACTTTTTTTTCTTTTATGAATCTCAACCAATCTTGATGATCATGAATGGTGCTTTGGAAGGCAGATGCAGGGTCATCTACCATTTCAGGAATTGTCAGTCGAGGAGGATCAGCAAGCATCAAATGACCACCAGGTGTTGGAAGAGCAGCAGCCGGAGGAGCCTTTCATGGAGTCAAAGAGAGGTCACTAATCTTTATTGTAGTTGAAAAAAGTGTTTTCCTGTCTTTACAGTATTTCGTGTAGAGAACAAAGCCATTAAGAAGGGCAACCTGCAACTGGGATAAGACTGTTATTTTGGTCTAGCAAACTGGCCTCCTCGCAAATGAATAATAATTCATCAGCTGATCAAAAAAAAAAAAAAAAAAAAATTTACTCCCCATACGGTTGATGTACTGCCTCAACCAAAAAGGAGGAATAATAGCGGAGATGAACGTTAGGCAATAAAACAAACAATAGGACAGAAATTCTGCACCGAAATTTGTGAGAAACCGAAGTGTCTCTCCTTCAACATCCAAGGCAAGACTTTCTGCTGAGCCTTGGTTACACTGTCCAATTTGAACAACACTCTCCAGCATGGTCAGTCCTTTTCGTGATATTTTTAAAAGTATATATACATATATATATATATATATATATATATATATATATATATATATAAAATAAATAAATAAATAAATATATATATATATATATATATATATATATATATATATATATATATATATATATATATAAATATATATATATATATATATATATATATATATATATATATATATATATATATATATTCTTACCCGGCATAGAATACGTCCCATTGCTTTGAACCGAGCCAAACAAATTACGTCTCAGGCGCTCAAAGGATGAAATATAAGAAGGCGGTCCCCAGCGCTCACCTAAAAGCTTTAGAAATTGTATTTTTTAAAAGTTATTAGTTAATAAGAAAACACCAGAAAGTGCTAGGATAACCAGACTTGTTACTCATTACGGTGCCATGAAACTTAATAATCAGTAGTAGAATTTACCTCAAGTTTATCACACATTATCTTTTTTTGTAATTTCTATGAGACATGTGAAGCCTAATATTCTGAGTCCCTCTCCTTTGAAAATTCTAATTAATATATCTATAATAATTGATAATGACGATTACATTCCCACCCAGCCATAATCGATTACTAGTTAAACAGTGAGAACTATCGTGGATTACAAATTTTACAAAATTTACCAAATACTGATAGTTCATCTTTGATAAGTGGGAGTACAATGTAAATTCTTGATTGATTGAATACAAAATCACTTTTACATGTATTACATTACGCAGCTAAAAACTACATTTTTGTTAAGGGTAGAAAAAGGTGTTATTGAAATTTCCTATATCTATTTCTCAAAGATGAATAATTTTTGTCATTTACTTTGATGAAGACTAAGTTATACAACGAAAATTCGTATCGCAAAGTCATGGTTAAATTTAAGCTTAAAATAGTAACAAAAAGTTGGTAGATGGAAGTTTTGGGCACATGGGAATTCACTCTTCAGTAAGCAGTGGGAAGATGAAACGCTACAATAACTCTTAGTTTGATTTTTTTTTTTAAATCTTTAACCACCCACTATCTGGGAAGCCTGATTATTGGACGGAAAATATATTCTCCAATAAAGAATATCTACAATAAAAAATCTCTTGAGGAAATATCGCTTATTCTCCATCAAAGGTTGAAATAATATCTCAAATCCAATGTCTTTGAAAAAATTATTGCATATTTCATCACTCTTCAGGTTAGAGCTTCAAGTTCTTATACGTGTGAAGTCCATTCGTTTGGAAATTTTATCTGGAAGAATTAGGAGTTTTACTCTATCAGAATTGAAAGTGGAATAAATTGCAACTACATCTTCAAGAAAACTTTTGCGATACTTCTTGAATGTGAAAAGTAAGATCAGATCTTCATAAAATCTCGATTGATATTTGACGGCACTAAAGAGAAGTGTTTTTAGGTTCAGATATACCAGTATTTATATTTCTAGCGAGGCAAGGGGCCATTAGTAAAGAAAAAAAAACGGAAAATTGAAACGAAAATGATAACGAACAATGAGAGAAAGGAAGGGGCGGCAATCAATAAAGATGAAGACAACTTCAAAAAAAAGATCAAAGATATGAGCCGCGTCAACGACTCAATATGAGAAATTACAAGAGAAGTTCTCTTTTTAAGAAATGACTTCAAAAGGATGCGATATGAATAAACTTTACATAATATCGATTTCATAATTCACAGCTAAAATTTTGATTTTATGAAACAAATGATATGGAGGCATCAACTTATTTTTCTGCTCAACACTTCCAAATTTCAAAATACACCTTCTTTTCTTTTTTGCTTCAGAACAGTATTTTTCGATATAGCCTAGGTCAACAGTAGTTTGAAAGAAAGGAGAGAGAGAGAGAGAGAGAGAGAGAGAGAGAGAGAGAGAGAGAGAGAGAGAGAGAGAGAGAGAGAGAGAGAGAGAGAGAGAGAATCGCTTTGAAAATAACTTAGTGCTACACCAGTGACACAAATGATAGCAAAAATAGCCAACATTCTTTTGTTGCCAAGAAGGGCTGCTTTTCACACACGCGTTTTAAACCTATAATGAAGGCAATCAAGGCGTGGGACAAGAGGGATAGAATGAGGGGCGGGGGCTTGGAAAGAAGGGGAGGGGGATATAGCCTTGATATAGGTGTGAAGAGGGTGGGATTCAGGACCAGGCAGCAGAAACATATAACGTTTGTAAGGGGGTCTTCCTCCCCACGTTCAATTTCGTTGTTCTCTTCTCTTCTCAAAAAAAAAAAAAAAAAAAAAAAAAAAAAAAAAAAAAAAAAAAAGACGCACACACATCTGGAAATCCTGACTAAGGCCGTGTCATCTTTATATACTTCAGTCCTTTTGTGAGGATTTTGAAAGAGCTTAGGGTATTTCTTTTTAAATTCGGAACTTCTTATAGATATGTAGGTACTATCTTATCAATAAACCGAAACACATATATGAGTACATCCGCAAAAACAATATCGATGTACTATACTGCCGAGAAAATTATCAAGAATGTGTGTAAAGCGGCTAATGTTGAGGAAATTTTCTGCGTTGAGGCCTGATCCACGATCTAGTAGTTAAAGTATGATGTATGGTAGTAGGTTGGCCAGGGCACCAGCCAACCGTTGAGATACTACCGCAAAAGAGTTATTGGGTCCTTTGACTGGCCAGATAGTACTACACTGGAGACCTTCTCTCTGGTTACGGCTCAGTTTCTCTTTCCCTACATATACACCGATTAGTCCAGCCTATTCTTTACATATCTCCCTCTGTCCCCATACACCTGACAACACAGATTACCAAAAAAATTCTTCTTTGCTCAAGGGATTAAATACTCTACTGTAATTGTTCAGTGGCTACTTTTCACTTGGAAAGGGTAGAAGAGACTCTTTAGCTATGGTAAGAAACCTTTTCTAGGAGAATGATATTCCAAAATCAAACCATTGTTCTCTAGTCTTGGGTAGTGCCATAGCCTCTGTACCATGGTCGTCCACTGTCTTGGGGTAGAGTTTTCTTGCTTGAGGATACACTCGGGAACACTATTCTATCTCATTTCTCTCCCTCTTGTTATTTTGAAGTATTTATAGTTTACATATGAAATATTTACTTTAATGTTGTTACTGTTCATGATTTATTTATTTCCTAATTTCCTTTCCTCACTAGGCTGTTTTCCCTGTTGAAGCCCTTAGGCTTATAGCATCCTGCTTTTTCAACTAGGTTTGGAGCTTAGCAAGTAATAATAATAATAATAATAATAATAATAATAATAATAATAATAAAAACCGTTTAGATAATTGTTCATCGGAGCGTTTCTTATTAAGGAGAAAGGTCCAGTTTCTAATAAATGCACACACATGCATACACACATTAATATATATATATATATATATATATATATATATATATATATATATATATATATATATATATATATATATATATGTGTGTGTGTGTGTGTGTGTGCGTGTGTATGTGTGTGTGTATGTGGCACGCACGAACAAATGATTGTAAAGATTCCTGTCATCATATATATATTTATATATATATATATATATATATACACACACACACATATATATATATATATATATATATATATATATATATATATGTGTGTGTGTGTGTGTGTGTGTGTGTTTGTGTACCAACGCACGAACAAATGATTGTGAAGATTCACGTCATTATTCTTGTATATATTCAATCTCAAGACAACTATAAAAACAACATTAACAGCAATAAGCGTGGTAATAATAATAATAATAATAATAATAATAATAATAATAATAATAATAATAATAAAGTAATGGCCGGCTCAGCGATAAGAATCTTATAGAGGATCTTTTCAATGATTCTAATAAGATTTTTCACATTATTACTGCATTCTGCCAGTTATGTCCTGATTGTCATTCTTTATCCTTTCCATTCTTGATTTCGCAGTTCCTGAGTTTATTTGGATATCCATTGTTAATGAGGACCTGAGTCACACGGTCAAGCTCGTCCTTGGTGGCTTTTTATGATATATAATGTGTAAGGCCCTCTTATCATAAGCTTTAACCATGTTCGTTCTATACCTGACCGGACACTCGCTCCTACCGTAAAGGTAAAGGCTGAAATTATTTGGTTTAACATACATGGAGGTGTTAAATCCGTAATTGGAAGTTGTTATAACGACATTGAGGAAGAAAGGAAGGCATCCACGTAGGCTTTGGTCGAAGGTGAAACAGAGGCAGCTACACTCTTCAAAGGCATGCCAACGTTCCTTGACGTCTTCGTAGATGAGTCTTTGATGAAAGTATCATTACTATACCTGACGTAGATGTCGGGTTTGTTAGTCCTGGATAAAACCCCCTCCTCAATGATACCCATGTAGAAGTTCGCAAAACGAACTCCGAGGGGTGACCTCATGGCGATGCTCTCCTTATGGGTGTATGTGTGGCTCTGGGTGTGGTGAAAGAGGCCCTTTAGGTACAGGAGCGTCGGGAGGCAGCTTTCTGGACGTTGAATGGCGGTGTGTCGGGGGCCTTAAAGGGTAATGGTATCATCAACAGGAACGTTGGTGAACAAGGACTCTGCATCCATCTAAGCAATAACCCTGTCGCTTGTAGAACCTCAGATGGTAATGAGAAAATCCCCAGAGGACGGCATGCTATGCCTCTTCTGTAGGTAAGGATTGAGGAGAGTGTTGAGTCTTTTGGTGAACTGATGTGTAGGGGCGGTGCACTGGTTGATGATCAGCCGGAGCGTGTTTTCATTTTTACTTTAATGGTAACCAAGATCGTGTTCGCCAGTGATGGGAGACAGATGGGTTGCATTCGTTGCAGCATTTATGGCTTTGATGATCATATTAGCATCCCTTTCGGTGTTGTCCTTGTGTTATGGGGAGATGTTCAAACTTGCTGTTGTCGGAAAGAATTCCATCCAATTTAGTGTGGTTGTCATCGGTAGGGATCAGAATGAAGGCAACGGTCTATCATCTCCGAAGACGGTGATGCCCTTTTGGGCTTTGTGTTCTCCATATCTCTGGTAACAAAACCGCTAATGTATTGCCTGCAATTTGTGAGGGCCTCAGCAAGAACCATGGGCTGGAAGGCATCAGCAGTCTGGAGGGTGCATCTTCCTCCGTAATACTGGATTGGGTAGAGAAGAACCTCAATCTCCATTCTTTTGTTGGTTACTTTTGGTTTTCTGATGTAGTGGCAATTAAGGCTAAGTTTTAGAATTTTATCCTAGGCAGGGGTAGGGGTATATTCAGTTAACATAATATACTTGTCCTGCTGCTGGATTCTTAGTTTACAGCCATTAATATTAAATAATTCCTTGAGTACTGTTTAAATATGGTTCTGGAAGTCTTTTGGTTTCCTATTGTGAAGGGCACAGGTAATTTTCTTACAGAGTTTCTTGTCCCAAATTAAGTATATTGTCAGCATTTACAGATGGGTCGAGTTTGGGTTCATCATCTTTGTTATCATTGCTAATATCAGGGCGTCGTCTTCTCTCTCTACAAAGGATATGTCCCTAGGGCACTTCAGAAGGTCCCGTAGAGTTACCATTGTCCTTTCATAAATTCGCCCATTCGTCTTCAAGGTGGGCGAGACTGGCATGGAGTTCTTCTCTCTCTTCAAGCTTCACAGTTGATTGACGTTGTAAAAGGGTCCTATGGAAATTATTGGTCATCGGGTCATCACGGCCTGATGGCTTGGGCAGCATAAAGTTAGTATATTTTGGAAGGAGACCCTCCTTAATACATGTTTGATTAAAAGTAATGGAAACCCCCACTAATGACTGTGAAAGCATGAGCTCAAAAAGGTTATCTAATGATATTATAATTGATAGGTGGCAGGACAATAAGAAAGTAACTCTCATTTTATGTAACAAGGGAGTAAATACTGTCTTTAAGATAAAAAGATACTGTAAAGAGTAGCAAAAGAGGTTGAAGTACATTTTCCTTTGGTAGTAGCAGGGTACAATGTACACATAGGAGTTATTACTAGAAGTGAGATGCTGGTGAATCTATATAGTTTTCCTATGAAGCCCAAAAGATGCATTTGTTTGGTAATGTTATAGATTTGTGCATTGTGAATGATTGGCTTCTAAAACAAGGAGTCATTGGTTTTCAGAGTCCTACATGCCACTGAAACTGCTTATTTTGCAGGTATCTGCCAAATATGAGGCTCACAACTCTACACTTGGTAAGGATTTGAGACTTCAGGTTGTTGGACAGGTCGATGCTACAGGAGTTCAAATACCTGCCCCTATGAAAGGACAAAGGTATGTATTGCCTGATGAGGCTGTCATGTATGATGTGTCTATGGGTCATTATCCAGTTGTTGTTAATATGCAAACTTGCAAACAATGCATCGAAAAAGGAAATGTAACATCTGTAAAGTCCATTTGTGGCTGAAGTCAACAGTAATTCAAATAGTTTTTCTCTATTCCATACAAACTAAGAGCCCCTGAATGTGTGTATAAAACCTTAAATTTAATGACCCCTATGTAGAGTACAAATAGCGTTTTTGAGTCCCTAAAGGAAAATATTCATAATAAATAGAAATTTCAATCTATAATTTATATTTCATATTTCTTGTATTCCTTAATGATGAATAAATGTTACATTTTGGATTATTTTGTACATTTATCTATACCGATTATTTTGCAAACCCCCAAAATTCCCTTAAGCAGGTGAACGGTCACGTTATGGTCACTTCAATAATCGGCCTAGCAGTCCTAGTATACAAGAAAATAAAAAAAATTAATTCTATTAAACAAAAATACCGTAGAAAATGTCATAGATTATGAAAATGTAAATGATTTTCAATGTCTTTAAGACTTCTATGTGTGCCCAGTAAAGGGATAGGATTGTCTATACTCAGCACAGCAAGAAATGGACGATAGGGGAGGGTACCGGGTTTTCAACGGATTCCTCAACTCACAGTGTTTCCACAGATCACCGATCTGCTCTTCAAACCCCTTGTGCTATGTGTCTCTCATTTCTATATCTCTCTCTGGGTTTTCTTCCAAGAAGTACCTGTTGTGCAGGCGACCCCTTAGTGTGTAAGCGAGCTGTTAGGAGGTGACTTCGAGACGAGTTGAAGGCAACTAACTTTATTTGGATGGAGCTTGAGTATTTACACACCCCTTACAGTCAAGACCAGCACAAAAATTCAAACACAATGGAGCAAGAAAATACAGGCATAAACAGATTATCGGTGCCAAGGGAGAGTGATAATGACAATACACCGTTACAGTGTATGAGCATGTGTGATATGTGAGCGGTACACTGTTGTCTCATTCCACAATATTATCCGATATTCTCGAAGTAGTTCAGCTGAGCAGGACTGTTTACTGATATTACACATGGGCTATTTTTTTTATTCAATATCGATATGAATTTTTTTATAGTCTTTATAATAACTGAGGTTCTCGCGGCATTGGAGAGGCGTTCTGGAGTATGAATCCGCATTGACTAACCGTAGGTGAGCTATATCGACCTGGAGGTGAAAGTGTGAGAGGAAAACCGCACTGAGGATTGGCATTGTGACATCGGCAAAAAGAAACTTCCAAATATATTTGGCACTTCCAAAAGATAATGTGATGGTTTCATAACCGTGGGTGGGTATCGTAGGTCCATTGGCAGCTACCAAGCTGAGCTGATATCACCAGATTTAGTCTACATCGTGTCCTGGAGAGTGGCTTTGACAGAAGAGAACGGCAAGCATCCGTGTCTACAAAAAATCGCAGACCCGTAAGTGTGTCATGTAAAAATAAAAGATTATTGACCGGGGAGGCCACCGCCGTAAGTGATGGCCTACTTACACGTTTTCTGGCCACAGACAACCATTCGCATATTTCTTTACAGCAGCCCCGAATCTGGAGTGGTAGTAGCATAACTGCGGCCGATGGGCGACAGTAAGTGGCTGGAAAGGTCGCTGGTCGGAGCGTAAGCAAGACGTGGTACATGTGGGTAGTAGGTGGCTTTGTCGCCACTCTGGCATATCATGGGGTGAGCGTCTGTGTCCTACCATATTCATGTCAGCTTCGGTCGATGATAAATTGTTGTCAACTTTGTCAGGAGTGGAGGTGTTGATAGAGGTCTAGAAGGTGGTGAATTGGCTGTCCATAATGGTATAGACTTTGGTCATCAGGCCCTTCATGGGAAAGATATCAACATCGGGGATAGCTGCATATATAGGCTTGGATAGGCACTGTACCCAAAGGGTACGAAGTGGATTCACTTCATGAGGAGAGCCGTCTGCGGCAGATTGCATGCGAGCTATACTGGTCATTTCCCTGAGGGCGAGCGAAGCTTTTTGGTTCCCCAACGATTGTTGAGAGAGCCAAAAAAGTTTCGCTCTGCAGGCAGACGGTGATGGTGAGTACTGCTCCAGGAGGTATGATTTGAGGGCACTGTACATTATTAGCGTGTCTCATCGCTCGCACAGCCGATTGCATATTTCCAGGAAAGTCTCCTCGGGGATGGCCGCGAGAACGTAATCTGCTTTGGTGCTTGACTGAGTCACGCCCTTGATGTAAAACTGGACTTTAGCACGTTGGAACCAGGTGAACGCTTCTCCGTTGGTGAAGGACAGTAGTTTTAGGGATGTGGCGAACGGCAGCATCATCAAACAGTAAGATACAGCAGGGGGAAGGAGGGAGGAAGCTGATCACTTCGCTGGTCACCAATGTGCAGGCGAGCCCTTAATGAGCAAGCGAGCCGTTAGGATAGGATTGAGAGACGAGGCAAATGCAACTAACTTTATTTGGACGGAGCTTGAGTATCTATACAACCCGTTCCAGTCAAGAACGGCACAGAAATTCAAACA
The DNA here is from genome assembly GCF_036898095.1 of Palaemon carinicauda. Classification (NCBI taxonomy): domain Eukaryota; kingdom Metazoa; phylum Arthropoda; class Malacostraca; order Decapoda; family Palaemonidae; genus Palaemon; species Palaemon carinicauda. Next base: position 33,724,344 of record NC_090750.1, on the reverse strand, counting down.
CGATAATGCAGGAAAATACAGGGGTGAACAGGTTATCAGTGCGAGGGAAGAGCGATAATGACAATATAAATGAAAATGAAATACCGTTACATTGTATTAGCATGTGTGATACGCATGCGGAAACTGTTGTTTTATCTCACACTATCATCCATTTTCTCAAAGTAGTTCAGCTGGCAGGGACTGTTTACTGATATTACACATGTGCCTTTTTTTCAATTTACAGATATTGAATTCCTTATAGCCTTTATGATATCCGGGGTTCTAGAGGCCTTATTTTTGTGCACATATTTTTGAGTGAATAAAAGTCAACGGTCTGAGCTGCAAATCGTGAACAGAAAAGCTTTCTGTTTTATTTATATAGATATGCACAAATGCATAACTTTGTCATTATTTTCTTACTTAGTACTGTAAAAGAAAGTTATTTTTACTATCTGAACTAGTTTACTAACAGCTATGGTTGCTAAAATATTTTAATAAAACAATTCCGTCAATCTTATTCAATAAGAGACTGGTGGCCCTAGCAACTTAACTTCCTCCTTTATTAAGTCGTCTTGAGTCCAAAATTGAGCCAAAAACATTACATTGATAAACTGATTGATTTTTATACATAGAACTGGCTTTGGTCATCGATTTCAGCAAGAAAAATAAATCGAAAGGGAACTACAATGCAGGTGAAACAAAAGCAAGGAAAACATTATGAACATATGTATGTGATAGTTTTAAAGCAAGTTACTTTATAAATAAAGGCTAATCCCTCTTACATGGCTGCGAGATTGGTTTTTTAATTTGATAGAGCTTAGCTCACATTGCCTAGTTTGTGGAACCAAGGATGATAATAATATTAGTAATTATCATCCTCATCTCCTCCTACGCCTATTGACGCAAATAATAATAATAATAATAATAATAATAATAATAATAATAATAATAATAATAATAATAATAATAATAATAATAATAATAATAATGTGGACGGATATTTTCAAACTTTCAGATGAGAAATTATTCATCGATAGTTATTACAACAGATTTTATCAATTCTTTTGTGTAAATTATTTATTAGTAATTTCTATTTTTCTTCCTGTTTTCTACATCAAGTACATTTTCTCCTTGGGAGAGTGCCTTGTACGTGACGGTCTGTTAGGTTTGAAAAAAAAAAAAAAAAAAAAAAAAAACATGAACACATTGAAAAAAAAAAAACACTAGGAAACAACTAAGAATATGAAACTAAAGATGTTAAATAACACGTAAAGAGAACATTCGTCTTCAGGTCGCCATACGATAATGAAAAATGCATAAAACACGTATAACGAACATAAGAGCAAAGAACTCTCCAAGGCAAAAAGATGTGGAAGACATTAAGATCCTTTGGGATAAGTGAAGGCTTGCAGCTCAAATAGATAACGCTCCTTTGAGATCTCTGACAGACTTCTTTTTAAGAAATGATAATTGTAAAGTCTTAGAGACATCAGAAGAAGAGACGAAGCGTTTGAAAATCGCCAAGGAAAAACTTTGATCTTCGATAAATTAATATTTCATGGCGAGCGATTACAGCAGTCTTGTTCCTTCCTCCTTGAGTGAATTCCTGTGAAGATGTTCTCCTAGGAATAGATGGAGAGTGGGAAGAGAAGAAGTATGATAAGGGGGATTCTGGTAGGAAGATGGGTAAGTGACGGGTGTAGAAGGAAGAAAGAGACACAATGTGATGTGATAAAAGACTGGAATAGATGGCATTCCTGGGATGACAGATTCCTTGGAACGGATAGAGAAAATGCTTGATGGGGTACAGAGAAAGGGGGCTAAAGGGACGGGGTTAAGGAGAAAATGGGATGGAAGAAGACGTAATGTGATGAGAGGAAATGGAGAACGAGATACTAATTCAATATGGCCAATCAGCTCTCAAGAAAATTGGTCAAATTGATAGACTTCATGTATTTTCCTCTTGTTCCTTTGTTTGTATGTCTGTAAGTCCGTCAATTGGGTAAAGTGAATGACTCCTTATTGGAAAAATGAGAGCAGAGTCAGCAAGAGATCCCGTGATTCCGATGTCCGCCAATATCGATAATTGGACTGGGAATTGCAACCTAGCGGCCGAAAGGACTTCCAGATCGATTTCAACTTGTCCCAGGAAAGAAAATGGAAGAATTTCACTGAAAAAAAGTATTTTTCTGAATTTATGTTATATATATATATTTTGCCAAAACGTGCAGGAAATGAACGCGATCAAATTTCCAATAAATGAAAAAAAGATTCCTTTTTAAGTTTGCACCTAAAATCCTTATACATCATGGAATTGTATTAATAAATTTTAATTTCCTGGCCATACACACACACACACACATATATATATATATATATATATATATATATATATATATATATATATATATATAGAGTATATATATATATATATATATATATATATATATATATATATATATATATATATATATCATGTTAACAATATACCGAAATAACTTAACATTGACAGGTATAATGTTACAAAGATCCTACTTCAAAACATCATATGTGTAGGTTACTTTTTACTGGGTTCTCCTTGTTCATACTGAAACGCTTATATAAAACATTTCCCATTAAATTACCGGTTATAGTATTCTGTACACAGTTTATGTAATTCAATTATGGTATTATTAGAAAATGGTAAATTCAATTATCTATTCTCTATGGCATCAGATAAAAATTCCAACAAGTCATCAAAGGTATTGTACTTAGTAAACAACGATAAAACCTCAAAAATGACAAGCCAAGATGAACTGTTAATCTATACATTATTTGATCTGTTAATTAAATCTACATAGCATCTTTTGTTTAATTCTGATACGATGCTAGAGTGTTGATTAAAGATATTGACAAGGTATTTAGAAAAGTTTTATGATGCTGAACCCAAAGAACTAGTTATTGGTCTAGCCAGTCAATTTGGCTTATGAATTCTAATAGTATCATAGATATATGGTAGCGTTAGTGAGATTACACAAAACTTTTTCATCGAATTTTCATTCCCTTTCAGTGATTCTTTAACTTTTATTATTGTTTTCAGTACCAACGGATTTCTCTTAATGTGGGTTTTCCTTTTTTTCAATTTTTTGTTTGTAATAATATCATCTTGGATTACGAGTGGTCTGGATTAGTCATATTTTGTCAATGTAATGTTTTCATCTTCGTTTTAAGTCAGCAATAGCTTTCTTAAATCTTTTTAGAGAAATTAGTGCCACTATTTTTCACATTGCTATAAAGCCCTTAATCATATTTACTTCTTCTACCGATAATATCACTGATTTCTTCCACTTCAGACACTTCCTTCGTAGTCTCTACACTATTTACGGCACTCGATAAATTGGAGAAATTTACGCTATAGGCCTATCTCAAAACAAACTTCATATTTTGATCTATGCGTTTATTTGATAGGTTTCCACGCAGTCCTGATTAATGTTTGAGATCCAAGGACTTCTTTTGATCAATAGATTGATTTTCTTGTCATGCTTTAGTTTCAGTTTTCTGTACACTCCTTTCCTCATTTTCTCACAGCAAAAACTCTCGTAGAATATCTTTCCATTCCAATGGTATTGAGGGTTTTAAATATCTAATTTTTCCTTGCAAGATCTTTAAGCACTCTTTGATTTATCGTATTTAGAATACTTATACGTTTTCCTAATATGATTCTTTGCAAATCACCAATCGGTCGATATTCTATTTGTAATTGGGGATTTTGTTGTGATACATCTCGAAATGACTTGTTCATTCCAATTTGTACGAAGGATCCGCAGGTGTTCTT
>NC_090750.1:33690551-33710551 GCF_036898095.1 Palaemon carinicauda | reverse complement strand
GAATAATAATCATAAAATCTAATAAAAACTACGCAAATAGAAATTCAAGCTTTGACATAAAATAGTTAATTCTATAATGCATTGAAAAATATTTAATATTAAATCTTATAATACACTGAGCATTGGCGTGAAAGATACCGGTGCTTAGAGACCTCAACGAATTACACATGAGGTCGGAAGGTGCGAGAGAGAGAGAGAGAGAGAGAGAGAGAGAGAGAGAGAGAGAGAGAGAGAGAGAGAGAGAGAGAGAGAAGAGAGAGAGAGAGAGAGAGAGGGCATACTCCCAAAGGACGTTTGGAAAATTACATGCTATCCATAAAACCCCATTAAGGAACGGCCGAGAGAGAGCCAGGCACCACCGCAATATAAATAGCCTTTGTGGTTGGAGTTTTGCCACTATCGCTTGATTTTACAACGTCAAGAATTGTATCGGAAAACTTATACACTTCAACACAGCAGCTTTTTGCATTTTATATTTCCTCGGATATTGAAGGTGTATGTACTATGTATGTGTTTGTGTGTGTGTGCGAGAGAGAGAGAGAGAGAGAGAGAGAGAGAGAGAGAGAGAGAGAGAGAGAGAGATTTTGTTTTTATACAATTTATTACACCCATTGACGTCAGACACTAGTGCATAGTAACAATATTCGTCGAGAGAGAGAGAGAGAGAGAGAGAGAGAGAGAGAGAGAGAGAGAGAGAGGAGAGAGGAGAGAGAGAGAGCAGAGGACGTAGCTTAACGAAATTAATAATGTAAATGATATACAAAAAAGATGAAGTTAATTTTCTCTTAGAAATATTTCCTTCAACATGACCTAGGTATTGGTTTAAAAAAGCGAACGTTCAAGAAATCCATTAACATGTTAAGATTCTTGGAGACTGAGAAGTTAAAATTTAAGTCTTCTCTTAGTGAAAGTTATAATGCAACGCTAAGTAACTATGCATCTCTTGTTTTTCCTTACCTTTCCAGTAAATTATTCAATTAAAATAATGTGAAAATTACGGTCGTTATGCAGCGGAATATTTGTTGATGGTACCGAGATGCTATTGAGTTGTTTGACTTTAACTTACTTACGACATAGAGAAAATATTTACAGAAAATTAAATTACAACCATCCACGCCTGACATATTTCCATGGATTCGTTTACCACGTTCGGTAAACTATGACTTACAGTAACACCAGGTTAGTTAAAAATTGTCTGTTCTTTCCTGATTATATTAGCAACGACCGATGCCTAATCAACATTATGTGTATATCTAAAAACATGATTTACATTCTCTTATATCTATATAACTAGATTTATCTGGTCTTATACCAACAGAGACTTTAACTCTTATTGAGCAGCTAGTTTTTTTTCTCTTTATCTAGTTCTACATAACTTGTTATTATGCCAATGTGGCTTTATGCCAACATGGGCTCTTAACCTTAAAAGCAAAAATCCAAGAAAGTGTCAGCATTCAACGTAGGATGAAGAAGTATTCCTCCTCATTTTCCCCCAAACGTCTTATCGATTGAAGAGCGATGGTCTGGTAATTCTGTGTCCAACGAATTTATAAAATATAAAAGAATGTCTTTCCGATTTTGAGGTGAGAAATGAAGCTTTCATGAAGTGAAACGAAATTCTAAAGAAGCATCTTTTTGGATAGATATCTTTTCTATTTGGAGCAATTCAATCAATAAGGAGGATAAGAATGCTATAGTAATAAAATCAACAACTTTCCTGTGAGGTAATAATTAGGAAGCTAAAAAAAAAGAAAACATTTGTAAAAGTGATTTTGATGGCTGATTCTTATTTACACTATGAAAACTTTAACTGGGTTTGCATGACACGATTGGTGTTTAAGTTTTATGATGTTTTTTTTTTTTTTTTTTTTTTTTTGCAACACCAGCAACGAAAATAGATAAAAAATATGAAATATATTATTAGTAACAACCTTAATCATATAATATATGATACGACACTTATGTTAAACTGTTCAACAGAAAAGCATTTGCAACAAATTTGAACTGTCAAGAAGATCAATCCACAATAACCAGTAATTTTACTTTCAACATTAATGCCACTAATAATAATAGTAATAATAATAATCTCAAATCATAAGCAAATGTGACAAAAAAGCAAGTTTTTGAGAAAATCAAATAAAAACCAAAACTTGAAAAAGCAAAAATGTTTACAATAGCAATGTAATTTCAGCTTTACCAACCTGGAAACAAAATCATTTTTTTTTCCTCAGGAATGTGAAGTAGCAGAGACGTTTAGAATTCTAAATCAGACTCATTCTTCCAAAGGAAAGAAAACAAAAAGCCAAATTCTTTTAAATTTGGGTTAACTTAATAAAGTGCGGTCTTTAAATTCAAGCGACGAAGGGCCTTGTCGCAGGAGTGTTCCCACGCCGTTTGGTGGATAGAAGAATATACGAAGGAAAATCGCAAGGATTGAAAAGAAATAGATTAAAGAAATGTTAAGATAATTTAGAACCAAAAGAAAAGAATCTTTTAGAAAGTAGGGAAAATAAGGAAGAAATTGAAGAAATCTCTATTATGATATAATAAATTTAATCTAAGAAATATATATCTTCAGCCAAAATAAAAAAAAAAAAAAATAGAAAAGGAAATAAGCAAGAAGAATAAGAAAATGGTAGCGAAAAATTATGAAGTAAATGATAGAAAGCAACTAATAAAGCAGGTCGCAAAAACACTTGAGGGAAAATAACAAGAATAGAAAATGAAAGAGGAAACGCGGTGAGGAAGACGAACCACGGAGAGAATAAACAAAAGGATTACATAAAAAGGACTAATATGATATATACAATCAGAACAAAGAACTTCGAAGAAAAAGGGACCCGGAAGAGGAGAAGAGAAGAAGGAAAACCGAAAGAACCAGGAAATGGAAAGGAAAAACACACAAAGAAGGAAATGAGAATTGTGACGAAGGCGTGAAATGATAATAAAAGGGATATTATCATTAATATTTTCAGATGGTGCAGACATACACGAGGAACGAGAATTTACATACCAAAGACTCATAAAATCACAAAGGGAAAAACCAGAGAGAAAAACTAACGTTAATAACGTTTGTAGTAGTGTTATTGCATGACAGACTCCTTAACCTCTTTTATACTTACACACAATAAAGACACAGTAAACAGCACATTTACGTCCCATTAACCCGAAATTGGAGTTAATATACTGGTCATTCCTAACATAGTTGTCATTCGTAACTACTGTTACCAGAACACAAAGGCTTCGACTTTCATCCACATTTATGTGTTGACTCAGAGTTTGAGAGTCGCACGAGGGTGTGAGATGAATGAAGTTTGGTTTAGTATCGGTTATTCTGGAAATGTATTCTATGCTAACGCGTGGTAATATGCTCTAATTCTCAGAATAGACGTTTGGCAGTCATCTGTTCTCCGTTTCTTTGTCTCTATGTGTATGAGTAATAAGTAACATTAATCTATGACTCACAAATATACATCCATACAAGATATTCAGCAGTGTCATCTACCGGTTGCAGAGAAAAATAAAGACAACGATTATTGTCATATTCATAATTTTTAACCGTTGACTTATGGATGTAACCCCTGTGCAAAAAAACTTCTATATCAGCCGCTTCATACAATAACACAGAAGGTTCTTCAACAGTACACATTATACTATGGAACTCTGTCTTCCCCTCACAATTGCAAGTCTTAATGTTAAAGCCCCGCTTTAAGTTGCCACTTTCACGCCATCCCTCCCTCATAGGCTTTCTTTTGCTACACCTCCCCAACAAAGACGTGTTTACTAACCAGTCATTCAACTCTAAACACCAATCTTTTCACCAAATCCATGTTTCTCTGATTTTCTCACTCTTTTGTTCACGTTACACTACGTAAATTGTTTAAACATTTCATCTTTCCTCTTTTTAATGTATTTTCAATCAATTTCAATATTTAACATTCATAGTAGAGAAGAGACTTTATAATAATCTTATAAATTCAAGGTAGATGCTTCAATGGATAATTCTGTTTTTCCCTCAGCTCTTGTTTTATTCATTTTGTGATTCCCCTCTTTTCTCATCCTTCCATAACGCAATGGATTTACCTTCAAATACTTTGAAAAATCTAAGGCTACCATCCTTCCACCTTTTATACGAACGTCATAATCTTCGGCATCCTGCAAATATTTTCTAACTCTTTCAGTGGTTTATGCAGTTTCTCCTCCTTATTCCAAATCTACGCGGTATCAACTTTAAATAGCTACTAATTTACACTTCATAAATGAGGCCCATTTTCCTCTTATATTTACTTGCATCAACATTAGTAAGCACTAATTTCTAATAAAAGCCTCACTCTCCTACTTAAAAATGTCACCAAATTTAAAAAAAAAAATCATACTCTATGCAGTGCCTCACCAATATGTCTATTGTAGCATATGTTTTTTTTTTGTTTAATAATACCACATACAGCATCCTCCATTTTCAGTCAAAGCTTCTTGAGGAAATATTCCATAAAATGAATACTTGATTCACATACCTTTTTCCTTCCCGAAGATCAAACTTTTCTTCCTCTTTTAATCTTTCTTTCATGTCTTACTTTTCTAATAAAAATTCTATCATGCACTGTACTGGTTTACTAGCCATCATTATGCACCATTTACTCTTATAAGACTCCGCTATCACATTTTCAGTGGAACTGTTCATCTTATTCATTCCTTTGGACTATAATAATCATGGTCAACCATGGTCTATTTTTCGACCTCATAAAATTCCTCCAAATTTCTTTAAGAGTTAATTCCAAAAACATAACCAATTTTATACTGTCTATTTTTCTCTTGCATCGTTCATTTCTACGTCGTCTTTCTCTCCCCCTTTCAATAAATATCAAAAGATTTACTCTATCCATACAGATATTCCCTTTTTTTAAACATCTTTTATTCTAATAACCATTTCTTCATAAACCTTTCTCTGAAATTAATTCCTTTTAAAGTAACTTCATATTTTCGCTGAAGTCCCTGCTTACCTTCTCCCTTATCTCTTATTGTATGCATTCCCTTTCTTTTCCTGGTATACGATATTAATCTACGAATTGGTAATGCACGCCAAATAATATCGGATTTCCCTTACTGAACTTCTCATTCCATCATCCCAACGAACATTGGTTTTAAAACACACATATTCGACTAACTGGAAATAGCCACACTATTCAAACTCTGCTTCAACTTTTCCATCCTGGTTGTGGAATTTTCTGTAAAATGTTGGCACTTAAAATTCAGCCATTAAAGTATGAATATGGAAGTAAACATTATAAGTTTACCTCTTTGGAGTCACCCCGGTTTGTGGAAATGGTTTACTGTTGAGATATAATTATAAAGTCAAAAAATAGAAATGACATGGGACATGTGTCCCAAATTTTTCATTGCATTTTCTGCCGGAAATTTGAGACTTCAAATCTCTTTTGATGTCTAATGGAGAAAATAATGCAATTATTTTCCAATATATTGATGGAAGACCTTTTAGGAAGATACATAGCATCATGGCCCCAAGGATAACAAGTTTAATAATCTTGCTAAGCGGTGTAAAGGTTTTCCTAATTATTCAAAAGTATGGAACCTTTTATTTTTCGAAACCCCTTTGATCTTAAATGTCTATGGGATAGAAAGTCGTATGCAATATTTAGTCTCGGCAGGATCTTCAGTAACTGAACGTTATATGAATTAAAGATAGTAGACTCAGTAAGAAAATTTGAAAGTTTGGTAACAAATGGAATGAAATGAGAGAGAGAGAGAGAGAGAGAGAGAGAGAGAGAGAGAGAGAGAGAGAGAATTGTCTTACAATAATAGCAAAAAACTGATTCAATATAAAGAATCAGTATTTAACATAATTCTGTACATACTTCATACCCTTACAATATTCATAATATGAACAGTGGATACTGCACATGAACTACTTAGTCGGAAGCAGAAGTCCTTGCTGTTCTACATGAATGAATAGTTTCAAAGAATTGCAAACGGATTCAGTAATGTTAGAAAGCAATGAAAGTGTGAGAAAACAGAAAAACAACAAATTATTGCGAGTATGAAAATATGAAATTCTCTTTTTTGGAAACATGTCTAGTAAACTAGGAGAGGGCATTTTATAAATGCTAGAGTTATTCAAAGTACGCACATAACAACATAAGGAACTAGAGAGGCACTCGGTAGAGAACAGACCTCCACAGGGGCAGCTTATTTCTCGACCTTTTGCATGGCCTTGACCTTGACCTTTAAACTTGACATGTAATAATTAGCGTGGATTTTCAAACACTCAAATATGAACCAAGTTTGAAATCTCTGTGACAACGATGTTCAAATTTAAGGCTGATTACGTGAATTTGACATTTTTTCTAGACCGTGACCTTGGCCTTTAACCTTAGCCATCCAAAATTTATTCATTTCCAGATTTTTAAATAACAGTTAATCCATGCAAGTTTCATTACTCTACGATTGAAATTGTGGCCATATACACACACACACACACACACACACACACACATATATATATATATATATATATAAGTTACACTTAAAATCAAACTTAGGTCACATTAGTTCAACTCTTTCTAAAAAAAAAACATATGACAGGCAAAGAGATGGGAGGGGCGTGGAGTCTTGGTACCTCATTCCTTTTAAGAAACATAGTTTATGAAAGACAGTTATAGTAGAAAAAACAAATTTTCTCACACATGCAATCAGCAATCGATGAGTATATAGTTTACAAAAAACAAATTAAGAGTATTGTCTTATACAAAAGTGCAACGTTTCATGTAGTTCTGATATAATGTGATATTTGACTGATCATTGGAAAATGTGTTGTACTAAAATTCAATTAACAAATACATAGTTCTTGATACAGATTGCTGAAGTAAAGTGACAGTCAGGAAAAGGAACAAAATATTGGGAACAATATTTTTGCCTAAAAATGTAAGTATGTGTAACCGTGTCTGTGTGTGTGTGAGTGTGTGTGTGCGTTTGTGTGTGTATGTGTTTGGGTATGTGTGTGTCGAGGAATGGTGTTCTACAAATGATAAACAAACAAGCCATCTACTAGTAACAGTGTCTCTTCAAACTTGCAAACAAATTCATATAAATATATTAGGTTATCTGTGACAAAAGCAGAAGATAAAAATGAAATGTAAATACAGCTTCAAACAATAGGCAGGGAAAAAAGCTATGCCCTTTGCGTTAATGGGCGTAGTAGGAGATGATGATGATGATGTATAAAAACCAATTTTATCCAATTCCTAGTGTTGTGGTTCAAATTCTATTATCAATTTTGTATACTAATAGCTTTTAACACTATTTTCGATAACATTTAAAACAAAATCTTTGATACGTTAATATAATGCCACGAAAATTAATCGTTAAAGGAGGGGACAAAAGTATTAGCTTACCAGTGACAATAAAATAAAAGGAAAATGTGGATATGGAAACACTAAGCTACACGTAGATTTAAAATAAATCAGATGATGAAAAAAAAGAAAAGGTAAATATGAAAAGAAAGTTAACAAAGAGCATGCAGGATCATTAAGTAGTAAAGAAAAGAAATGGAATTAAAAGCTAAATATCCGACTAAGGATGAACAACAAGTAAAGGTCCTTATAAAATGAAAAAGTCTCTTTTAGGAAGGATACAACAATGAAAAACAGACAATGGAGTTGAAGAGAAAGAGAAAGTATTCAGAGAGGGAAAAGTTGCGTAGAAATATGTGAAGATGAGTGACTAGCAAATGACGAATAAGGAGACAAGTAAACAAGTCAACAGGCAGGGAAAGAATGAAGTGAGACGCTATCATATGTAAACAATACAAGTTGGATAAATATTCCAAAGATGAAATGAGTATGATAAATGCTGAATTGAAAAATAAAAACGGTAGAGTAAGAGAGATTCGCGAATTAAATCGAGGTATACATGTTATCAATCACTGATAAACACATAACACATACACACACACATATATATATATGTATATATATATATATATATATATATGTATATATATCTATCTATATATATATAAATATATATATATATATATATATATTACACACAATTACATACACACGTATACAAAGAGAGAGAGAGAGAGAGAGAGAGAGAGAGAGAGAGAGAGAGAGAGAAAATAATTGTTAAGAAATTATGTACAGTATATATCTCTTTTGTTCAATCTCCTTATATTGCTCCATCAACTGGTGTGAGTGTTCTAGTAGGATCCTTGAAAAAACAAAATTTTCTTCTCTTCATTGTCTTCTTAATTATCTTAAATATATTTTCTGGCATCCTGGAAAGCAACTCCTCCTTTTAGATCATAAGTGATTCTCGCTATTATGACACACTACTGAAGACTCTCTTCAGAGACCCTTATAAAGGTTGCAGATGCATTGATATGTGTCGAGAAAATATCGTAATACTATCAGTAAATTCGATAGTCATTTCAAGGCAATGTAAAGGCATAAATTCATGCATGGTCTGGGCCATAACTGAATGGTACCAGGCCACTATCGTGAATTTTTTACCTTTTTCCTATTCACCTTTACGAAATATCCGAATTTTTCTGAAAATATGGAGTGTAATCTCAAGTCTCATTTCAGGGATATAAGTAAATGCATACAAAAATGTCCAACATGGCCATTTTACCTCCCCAAAGAGCCTAGAAAATCTTTGGAAATTTCAAAACGTTGGGCAACCTGGGAAGCAGTAATGAGCTCTCTGGAATGAGTCGACATCATGCACACTTTAATTCTGGTCTATGCATATTATATATGTATGCAAATTTGCATGTACGCATATGTATATATTTTATATATACACACAAATATATATATATATATATATATATATTTATATATATACATATATATATATATATATATATATTTATATATACATATATATATGTATATATATATATATATATATACATATATATACATATGTATATATACATATATACAGTATACATACATTCATATATATATATATATATATATATTTATATATATGTGTGTGTGTGTGTGTGTTTGTGTGTGTATTTATGTGTGTTCACACACACACACCCATATATATATATATATATATATACGTATGTATACATATTCATACATATATAATTATGTATATATATATATATATATACGTATGTATACATATTCATACATATATAATTATGTATATATATATATATATATATATACATTGCCCTGAAAGTCAGTCTTTCAATAAAAATAACATACAGTATTGAGTGGATATTCAGAAGGTGGTGAATCTAACACGGTAAAACATAGAAGAACGTAAATTAAACTAGATTAACACAAGGACATCAGTTAAATACAGACAAGTAGAAATAAGCAAGAGCAAAATCAAAAGAATACGAAGAAGCTACAGAAGTTCAAACGCGAAAGAAGTTTCTAGGTATGTCATGAGCAGGACATAGGAAAAACAATTCTATAAGTGAGATAATTATATAAACCAAAGGGATATGCCAAGCAGGAAAGGAGACAATAACTCCTTATTATGATAAAATAAAATCTTTCCAAACTACAGCGACTATCGCCTGAAACCAAAATAAGTTTCTTGCCAAGTAGAGAGAGAGAGAGAGAGAGAGAGAGAGAGAGAGAGAGAGAGAGAGAGAATATAAAAGGTATAGAATAAGACTATGGTGATTGACGAGACCTCTTCACTTTGCTGTAAAAATAAAATCCAATGAAAAAAAATAAGGGCAAGACATGACTAGAAAGAACAAGGTAACGGAAACATAATAAAGATTTTATTTTGTTGGTGGGAGGATATGTAAAATAACAGTTAAATGTACCGAGTAGATAGAAAAGTAAAAAGAAAAAGCAAGAAGGAAGGAATGAGTGTTGAGGAAGTAGTAGGAAACTCAAAGCCTCCAAGATTTACAAGACATTCAACTGAAGACGCTCTTGGCTCCTCGCCTGCATTTGTGTATATTCCATGTAATCCTCTACTTTAAGCTCTTATAACAAAACTTTCGGTCTCCTGGGAGAACAAATACTGAGACAATGGGTCCCGGTAATGAACGTCCTTGTCATCCTTGTCCTAGGTTCAATATTTATCCAATAGTAACCAGAGACAAATATTTTGTTCTCGCTTTTAGTTTTTTTAGGTATCAAATTTCGTCTGTTATGCTCCGCTCACGGTTGTATTGTACTCTTACTCGAAAGGCAAGACGGAGTTTGATGGTGGCCGTTTCTTTCTTTTTCTCTATAGTAATTCCATTCAAGAGATTATCATCATCAACTTTACTAGGACAAGTTTGAGTTGAAGGCGTAAGAAATGGTTATGATTAAAAAATTTATTAGTTGGAGACCTCAGATATTAAAAATTCAAAAGGTTGTTGTTTGTATTTAGTACACAGGCCATTCTAGGGCAAACCAGAAAAATTACTTTGCCTCATCCGCTTGTTCTATAATAACTCGAGGTTTGGGAGTTCAAACCATGCTAACACGATAGATTTCAGTGGTTTCCGTAATCTGAACGTCATTTCTAAGTGTCTCTAGCCATTGCCCGGCTCTCACTGGCCATAGTTTAGGTGGAAAAGGAGCTTGGTCGCTGATCACATGAAATAGTATCCTGCCCTACGTCGGTATTTGGTTCCAGGAGATGCACTTAAGTTGATCTTCGACGCAGGCCGGAAATTACTCGCTATAAAATCACGTACTGTATATGGTCCCTATATGACAAAATAGCCAAGAAAGTACTTAAAGCCAGTCGTCGTTTTATAAAGAACAGATAGAATTTCTAAATATGGCCACTAATATTTCTGCATTAAAAATGGTCACTTTACCCCAAACTTGCCCTTTCTTTTGCTTACTGGACATGAAAGAAAAGGGAGTTGGAGTGACGTACTAGTTGTTGAAGGAAAATCATGATGATGTGTTTTCCATGAGAGGCTTCTTGGCTATAAGATTTAACCTGGCGTCGATAGCAGTGGTTCTTCAGCGTCCAGATCAGTTGACGAATCGGGTGTGATTCTTGACAGCAAATTTAATTCAGGTCAACACACCAAGTCTCTATTCATCAATTGTACAAAAAAAAAAAAAAAAAAAAAAAAAAAAAAAAAAAAAAAAAAAAAAAAAAAAAAAAAAACTTAAACTTATTGAGAAATCCTTTTTTAACCTTTCCTTTTCTTTTTTTTTTACGCTTTTACCAGGAACTAATATAAAGTTTATTATACAGTTCTTCACCTTTTAGTTTGCAATCGTGTGATGAAAAACCTTCAGTCCTATCAGAATTTTTTTTTGTGAAATGTTCGGTTATGGGATCCTGAGACTCACATAATAACAAATACTTGGATAAACTATAAAAAGGACGCTGCATATATTTGAACCTGTAATTCGTTGGTTTTGAATCAGGGGAACTTTCATAAATTTCCTGTTGTTCCTGTAACTCTAGCAAATCCTCGTTAATCGGTAATCAGTGGCTGCTTGCCGGCCTCAATCAATTCCTTCTCAATTTCCAGTTCATCACTATGTGATATATGCATGGGTTGAGGGCACAGTTTCTTTCGTACACTCTTTAGTCCGACAAGTATTAATGTTTAATGCTGTCAGATAAATATGGTATGCCTTTCAAAACTCCTGAAATTTTATACCATCATTTACTGATGTAGAATGAATTGTCTGACATAAAGTACATCCTAGAAAGTACCGTTGGAAGACAAGTTATGACGCCTTAGTACATGGGTTTACTAATAGACGCATTGTTCGGTGGCATGACAGGGACAATCAAATTACGGTCTATATGAGATTCAGATATATAGGATGTCAAGGTACAGTATCAAGGTTCAGTCGAACCTTATAAGTACGTTTTTTCCTGGCAACCTTCTTTGAATTTTGGTATAAAATGGTCACTCGACCATTCTTTAAGCGAGGCGATGACGACTCATGACTTTAGATTAGCAATCCACATGACAGGAATGATTAACTTTGGGATGTTTTTGAGCACCGGGGATCGAGGGTATGGTAGACTAACAATGTATTTAGTTTGAAATCGTCAGTGATATTACTCCCTACCATAAATTTAGCCTATTTTTGGCTACTTTGTATACTAGTATTGTTTTTCCTTCCTTTGAGATAAATGGAAGATCCATCATTCTCATCATTCTTTTTGAGTTCCGAAGAAAAAATATTTTCACTATCAATGCTTTTCTTTAAAATAACAGGATATTCTGCGGCAGCAACAGTATCAGCAGCAGATTCTTTCTGAATTTTAAAGTGGTATAACACCTAAATATAAGAAACCAAATGTGGCAAATGAAGTATCCTTTACATCAGGATATTTTTTCACGTAGGGTCTTTAGCAGGAACTTGGCCTTCTATTAGATCAGCATTTGGCTTGCAGGAATCCATTCATGCATATACCTTTTTATCCAAAGATATAGTAATTGTTCCATTGCATCGAAAATTACGCCTTTGATCACAATGGTTGTAGTACAAGTTTTAGACGATAAAGACTTTTCATTCAGTAAGATACTGAACAATGCCGGCTTTGTAATCTTTGTTTTGGTTTATCAATGGGATATTTGAGTACTGTTCTATCTTATCTTTAACAATCTCTGATCAAGCATTAACCAGCTATTCTTTTGATAACAATTCACAAACTAATAGTTCATCATCCAGATAAATTATATGGCTAGACCTTTATTGTATAGCTTTGAAAAGGATCAAAACTGGGTCATAATACGTAGTGCATGTTTTTTCTACAATATATATTTTATATTCACTGTGCGTTTTTTATTGATTCTACTAATAGAATTTTGTTTACCTTAGTTTTTTTTAGACATTTTTATCGTTTTTCTGTGATGGAGAGACCCACGCATGGTTACATAAAACAGTATGATATGGAGTTGATTTTTTTTGTTTATCTAATATCTAAGGATGAGCCAAAAAGTTGGAAGTGGCAAAGAGGGATATAGCTCTGTACATTCATAAATGGATGAATAGACATTATACTACAATATTTGGTGTTCGCTCCATTTACTGATTTCCAATACCATCAAAAGCATGGGATTTTATGAGCATTTTTACGTGCAATTTTATATTAGGAAATACTATTCTCACTTTTTATCATCAGCTCTCTATCTATCAGAGTCTAAAAAAATGTACGAGAAACCGGCATTTTATTCTTTTTTTCTTATGCCATTGTTGAGAATTTCAAAATAGGTAATAAGAAAACAGTATTTCTAATTCACTAAAGAAAATGTTTGATTGCAACTCTCTTTACAAATTTAAAAATGAAAGGAAGGAATATCTAATTTTTC
The DNA here is from genome assembly GCF_036898095.1 of Palaemon carinicauda. Taxonomy (NCBI): domain Eukaryota; kingdom Metazoa; phylum Arthropoda; class Malacostraca; order Decapoda; family Palaemonidae; genus Palaemon; species Palaemon carinicauda. The sequence goes on along the minus strand of NC_090750.1, from coordinate 33,697,254 downwards.
AGTTATAGATTTCATAAACTCAGATGTCGAGATTTCTTTTATTCACTTACGTTTAGTTTTACGATATTGGTCGAAAAAATAATCTTGTTAAAATCATAAACAAATCTCTTTAATCATAATCTCATAATCTAGCCTTTCATTATAATGGGCCCTTATGGCTTAGGTGTGCCCCTTGATAGAAAGTGGCTGATCTTGAATACAGCCTGATTGATATGAGATTGTCGATCGCAATGGCGATTATTGTTTGAAATTGGGCAATATTCCTATGCTACCTACTAGAATTTCAAACTTCCTGTTTGCAATTTTTTCTCAAAATAAAAGGTGATTTTTTTTTTAATTTATTTCTTAAGGTCACAGGAAAATTTAAATGTGAACATACCTTCTTCTTTGATGAAACTTTGAAGGCAAATGTCAAAGATGTCAATAGTTACTTTTCACAAATATTTCATCCTTCTTATCTTGCTCTGTATTTGATGCATGTCAATAAACTTGGGGTCAGTGGTTATTTTCTCCAAAAAATTTTAGATATAAAATTTTTTCATGATTATTGGTTATTTTAAAAGAATCTCCTATAGATATATACACGCATATATATATATATATATATATATATATATATATATATATATATATATATGTATGTATATGTAAATATAAATATATATATATAAATATGAATATATATATATATAAATATATATATATATATATATATATATATATATATATACATATACATATATATATATATATATATATATATATATATATATATATATATATACTGTATATATATATATATATATATATATATATATATATATATATATATATATATATATATATATATATGTATATATAAGTGCTCAAAATTTATACATTATCTTGCCCGTTTACCTTTATTCATTGAGTTTCGTATAGCACCAATAACACAGAAGATAGCAACATGCTTGAAACCTTTCGCATTTGTGCAGACAGTTTCAATTCCATTCTATCTAAAAAAAAACGTATTCAATAACTTGCAAGAATTTTAGTCTTTGGTCTTCCCCTTATAACTGTTCCTTCCCTTACACCTGTATTTGTATTGTTCTTGAGTTTATAAGTTATAATGTTGTATAAAGTGTATATTTATGTCGTACCACATTTTCTTGATTGTTTGCGCTGAAATAAAATCCCTAATTGTAAACGACAGCGACAGGTTTTCCTCCTTCATTCACTTTTTCAAGTTATTCGGAGGTAAAAAAAAAAAAAACCAAAGGACTTTTGTGTTCCTTCATTTGAATAAACATTTCAGGCAATTTACTCGCAAACAAAGATGACTTGCGAATGAATAATTTAGCACTTGTAAATTTACAGGGCGGGATTTTCTTCCATTTCTCTCTTTTCTGTCCTTTGTCGTTTTCTTTGCCGCTATTTTCTTATTCCTTACCATCTCTTATTGAGTTTTTAGAGAGAGAGAGAGATTGCGCAAACAGAGAGAAGAAAATTCTTATTTGTCAAGAGAAGAATAAAAATTCCCTATGTTTTGTGTTTTCTAATACAAGATGTATATTTTCCTCAGTATTCTTCAAGAAGTGTGCGTTCGTGCACAGTTTTCAACAAGTATTTGTTTTGTGATCTTTAAAAATTCTTTGACCCCTTAAGAGAACGTATTGCTCCTCAGACCATTCACAAAGCTTCCCCAATGCTGACCTCGAGTTGCTGGATAAAAAATACAGAGATATGATTTAATTTCACAAACGCTCGTTTCTTCCAATTTGTAGCCTGCAAAATCTCTCTCTCTCTCTCTCTCTCTCTCTCTCTCTCTCTCTCTCTCTCTCTCTCATTTGTATTTCAATAAACTTATATCTTCTTAGTTACCCACATTGATCTTTTTCATTTCCTTATCCACAATCACTCCCCCTCTACTTCCCATTTCGTGTAATTTCCTTTAATATATAACTTCTATTATTTTCATCTGCATCTAACAATAAAAAACTCTCCCTCTCTCCCTTCACTTCATCGCCAATCTCATTTAATTCCTCTCAGCTGTCTTTCCTTACATTTCTGCGACAGTTGTTTCTTCCTGGAATCCTTCAGATTTAGTACTACTGGAGTCCTCTGTTGGTCACCATTCGTTTTCTCTCTTCAATATACATATCCATTCGTATGTATTCTCCAGAATCTATGGTTTTCCTCTCTCTCTCTCTCTCTCTCTCTCTCTCTCTCTCTCTCTCTCTCTCTCTCTCTCTCTCTCAACAAATAGATTTAATCTCACCTATTCCAGACTCCGTCCCTTCAGAACATTTCCGATATCAGCCATCCTGACCTTCCACCTCTAATCTTCCATCCCGCTGGCCCCATCATATACCCTGTCAGCGTCTTTCCATTACCCAGTTTGGTATACAATCCGAACGAGTCTGCCAATATGGAGTTAATTAAGACTTGGCTCGGAATACAGAGCTTGAGTACGAGAAGAAGAAGAAGCAGAGGAAGAAGAAGAAGTAGAAGGAGAGAGAGAGAGAGAGAGAGAGAGAGAGAGAGAGAGAGAGAGAGAGAGAGAGAGAGAGAGAGATATTGCAACCACTAGAATGCTACATAAAAGAAGGTTCTGTATCATGAAAAAGCTGTTTTTTAAGTTGTTGTCTTCTAAGAACTTCTATAGGCTAATAGGTCATTAAAAATCTTGTAAAAGTTTTATCGAGGTATCGTTGTAGTTTTAGCAAAAAACGAAATAAGTCATCAATTTCTCTCACGCGAAGTAGGCCTACTCTCTTTGGATAAGGGAAAACATGCAAGTCAAATAATATTTTAACCAAACTTAAGAGAGAGAGAGAGAGAGAGAGAGAGAGAGAGAGAGAGAGAGAGAGAGAGAGAGAGAGAGAGAGAGTATAATTTTAATATCCAAGCGTCGAGTAAAAAGAGCTTTTAGGAATGATCCACCATTTCTTTTTTCAATTACACCAAAACTAAAACCGTTCTTTCCCCCTTCTTCTTTTCTCATTTTATGTTTGGTCTAAGGCTAGTACGGTTATTTCATCTTTGTGCGAGTGATTTTAGAGCAATTTTTTTTTTGTTAGTTTTACGTAATAGTTCTAAAAAAACTTACCAATTACGTTGTTAGAAGTAATTCCACTCCTAAAGGATGCGTGGATATTCATTATGAAACCTCAATTTGTTTTTGTTATTAGCAACCAGTATATACTGCAGCCTGAATATCTGAAAAATTGTAACGTAACCATTACAAAAGTGCTTCAGGGAGACAACCCGAACATCATGAAAAGAGAGATGAAAGATTGATCCGACAGCTATTTGATAAAACGAATACTAAAAGGCCGTCACAAAACTCGAGAACAAAAACTCGTCAACCACAATCAGCACAATTTTTTTTTTGAAAGAAAATAGTGACAGATGAATGATTAGCAGGCTGTTGAATTCGAATGAATGCTTAATGTTGAAAGACAAACACAATTATTTAATTATCCAAAGAAGTGTCTTATCGGATGGCATTTAATGGAAGCGAGAATGGAACGCGCGACTAGGCAATTAGTTTTCTCGTAAAAGCTATGACAACATTCAAGAGAAAAAGAAGGAAGAAGTGAGACAAGGAAATGTATGATCTGCCTCAAGAAAGTGTTAAAGCAAATTGCACTTGAAGAATTAGGGAATTAGTTCGGAATCCATGCGGGCAGAAAAACAACGAAATAGAAGAGAAAAACTTCTTGAAAGAACTTATTGAATTCATTATGACAATGTTCCAGGAGCGTTTATTGAACCAAAACCATAGATACTAGGAGGGCAAGGAAAACTAATAAAAGAAATTCTCACACACACAAACAAACACATACACACACACCCATATATATACATATATATATATATATATATATATATATATATATATATATATATATATATGTATATATATAAATATATATATATATATATATATATATATATATATATATATATATATATATATATGTAGAAATATAAATACTGTATATATATATATATATATATATATATATATATATATATATATATACATATATATATATATGTGTATATATATATATATATATATATATATATATATATACAATATATATATATATATATACACACATATATATATATATATATATATATATATATATATATATATATATATATATATATATGAGTCTTTCAGTCGAGAAACATGCCAAGCGCCATTTTATTATTATTATTATTATTATTATTATTATTATTATTATTATTATTAATATCAAAATTATAATTATTATTATTATTATTATTATTATTATTATTATTATTATTATTATTACATTTATTATTGTTTTTATTATTTTCATCATTATTATTATTATTATTATTATTATTATTATTATCATTATTATAATAAGAGTAATAAAGTGGCGCTTGGCATGTTTCTCGACTGAAAGACTCATATATATGATAAATTTTTGCACATTTTTGCACATTTGCACATCGGGCTCTGATCCCGAGGTCGTTAAGAGAATCCAGACATTAATGTATCAAAAATATATATGGCTTATTTGAATATGAAAAACACGTAAAAATGTGCAAAATTTATCATTAATTGAATGCCAAGTAACAAACTACCAATTAGCTACGATGGTGAAGATGGGTTGATTTCAATTCTAAGTACAAAATACCTGAATTCGACAGGTATAAGTACAGAAGAATTGTCATTGACTTTTATCTTTCTTCGTGGCCAAGTGGGTTAGTCACTGTCTGTACAAGCTTGCCGACCAGGGTTCGATTCCCGGCCGGAGCCAAGCTCTTGTCTTTGTGTGATTTCGCCTGGGGCTCTGATCCCGAGGTCGTTAAGAGAATCCAGACATTAATGTATCAAAAATATATATGGCTTATTTGAATATGAAAAACACGTAAAAAAAATGTGCAAAATTTATCATTCATATATATATATATATATATATATATATATATATATACATATATGTATGTACATATATATATATATATATATATATATATATATATATATATATATATATATCTATATATATATATATATATATATATATATATATATCTATCTATCTATCTATCTATCTATCTATCTATATATATATATATATATATATATATATATATATATATATATATATATATATATATATATCACATTTCTTAGTAAAAAAATTCATAACCAATATTACTTTGGTACTTGTTTCTGGGTTTCCCTTAATTTTTTTTTTTTCACGTAAGGAAAAGTAAATTTCTCCATTTCTGATGAATCCCTCATCTCCTCTCCTATGCTTGAATTTTTTTTGTTTTTTATTTCGCTACTATTTGCCTTTTAAATTGTTTTACTGTGTAAGCTTAAATGTATTTATTCTTACTTTTACACTTTGTCTTCAGTAACTCAATATTCCATTCAAGTTTTGCTGGTTGCAGTTCCATGTTGCTGATTCTGATATTTTTCACACACACACACGCACACACATACACACACAGACACAGACACAGACACACACACACACATATACATATTGTGTGTGTGTGTGTGTGTATGTATGTATGAATACAATACATTATGGTAGAATATCGTGATTATCCTTCATTACGAACGTTCAACAAAGGTGTTTTCTTCAGTAAAAATATTTCTATTATCATACCAAGATTTGAATCGATCCAACAAGAGGAATGATGCGTTTTCCAAGCATTGCATTTTTTAAAAATATAATTTTATGCAGAATTATTAAACTCGCAAAATAAACTAACAATTTCATCATACTTCCAGGCATCACTCGATACATGACCTACTCTCTTATACTTTTATCTTCAAAACTATTGACCATGACATTAGTTTGTTGTTTAACAATTTGAAAATGTAAAATGTCTACATGCCGATTTGCTTGACTTTAGAATCTAAATATGATATATCTCACAAATGGAAGAAACACAAACATACATTCAGATACATAGAATAGTTCAATTACTATTTTGTAATACAAACAATGTTTTTTTTTCACCCCAAATCTACAATATGTCTTTCTTAAATTAAAGGCTTCGTGTGAAAGTAATTTTCGTCATAATTGCATGCAGAACACTTTCAATAAGTAAATTAAGCTGAGAGAGAGAGAGAGAGAGAGAGAGAGAGAGAGAGAGAGAGAGAGAGAGAGAGAGAGAGAGAGAGAGAGAGTTTTGTATTCAAGAGAAATGTCAGTAGATTAACAGCACCGTTTAAATGATGCTTTTTTCCCCTACACAAAATGACAGGTTTTGATAGCAGACCACACCAACCTTCACGCAAAGCTTCGTTCCCCAAACGAGAATAACTAGAAAAAACAATAACAACAATGACGGGATAATGAGATACAAACTCATCAGTGGGGAGATGCGACAAATTGAGTGCAAGGGCTTTCTCTCTTTCCCTAACTGGAATATACCAATTATCGATACAAGAAAAAAAGAGCTTGAGTAACAATAACGGAGGAATTTCATTATGGTTCTTCGTTTTTGTGTGGCATGGCAATCATACTTTATTTTTTAACCTGTGTATTGTGAAACCGTGAATAGCAACCACCTCAAAAACGATAGGAGTGACTGAAAAGTGTTGATAGTTATACAGTTGTAGCAAGGGTCATATATCAATCAAAACATAAATGATGATAACAAAATGTTTTTACAAAAAAATTATATAATAAAAAAATCGAAGGCTCTTTTAAGT
>NC_090750.1:33680551-33688051 GCF_036898095.1 Palaemon carinicauda | reverse complement strand
ACATTTCTTTAAGCTTAAAGTTTCTTGATTCTGGATCACGGAAACTCTCTTTAATTTTCTGTTATTCCTTCAACTCCAATAATTTTTCTTTAGTCAGTGGTTGCTCGTAAACCCCTATCAGTTAATCAAAATCTTCTTCCAACTTCCTCTCAAGCGCCCCACTAAGGGAGACCAAATTTTTGGGTGAGTCCTTTACTAGTTTATAAAACATGCATAAAAAAGAATTTATGGCACAGTTTTTTTTTCCATACACCATTCACTGATGTTTCAGTCACTTTGGTCTAAAAAGGCAGCACTGATGTTTAATTCCACGCGAACACAGTGTAGCCCTTCCAAAACCCCCAATTGTTCATATCATCCTCTTTCGATATAACATCAACTGGCCGACAAAAGTACGTCATAGATAGTGCCGTTTGATGAGAGGTATGCTGCTTTGGTCCATAGTTTGAATAAGACACTTAGTGTTTGGTAACAAAAAATAAAACTATATATACATGGGGCCAGGTTATTGAGATGCGTGAGATTTCCAAGTACATGGAAAATTACCTTGGTGACCCATGCCTTCGGAATAGCCAAACAAATGACAGAAAGAGTGTTTTTTTGTTATGTTTTCATGAGCCCAGGGATTATGGGTAGGGTAGATGTTGCCTTCTAATATCAATGTCCGTATATCATTAGCTACCTTGTACCCTGGTATTGTTGTTCCTTTCTTGAAAAAAAAAAAAAAAAAAAAAAACTATCCGTAATTCACTTCTAAAACAAGATGATCTCGTGGACATTGAAGATGATTTTTGGAAGAATTTGTTTTTCATTGATGATTTTCTTCAATTTCACAGAAAATTTTTAGTCAGCAACTGTATCAGCAGCAGCAGCTTCTCCCTGAATTTAAATGATATGCAAATCCAAATACTTCTTAAAGTTATTAAACCACCCAGGACTAGCGGCAAATGAAGTGTTCTTTTTATGGAGATTATTTACTTTTTTACATGTCTTCAACCAAAGACTTGGCTTTCTCTTGAATCAGCATTTGGCTTGTAGAAATTCATTCACGCATCTGTCTACCTATCCATAGCAAAACCAATATAGGGAAGACGGGAAAGCCTATATATATATGTATATATATATATATATATATATATATATATATATATATACTGTATATATATATATATATATATATATATATATATATATATATATATATATATATATATATGTTTATATGTATATATATACATATTTTATATATATATATATATATATATATATATATATATATATATATATATATATATATATATATATATAAATATATATATTATAGATACACACACATATATATATGTATATATATATATATATATATATATATATATATATATATATATATATATATATTTATACACTATATATATAAACCATGCGCTTGATCAGCGCCATCTATTGTCAAAGCACCCAAATAATTAGTTGAAAAAAGCTATGGGATTCAGTATTTTTGAGGGTTCATATGTTAATATAACAGTTATTCAATATTTGGCATATTATTATCCATCTAATGATTTTCCATATATTTGCATTAAATCGTATCGATCATTATACTACCTACTGTTCACTTACTTTCTCATAAGCTGAGGACGCTGTTCCTTTACAAAAGACGACGAGTAAATACAAAATTTAATACGAATATGTAATATTTATTACTATTATTAAACACCCGACTACGTATATAACCTCTAGAATATGGCTAATCTTAAGACTTTACACACATCTGCGAAATGCTAGGGTTAGGCTGAGTGTTTAACGTGTCTACAAAAAACACAAATATAGCTTACAGAATATGTGGAAGGCTAGTCTAGAAAGAATTTCCATCTTACAAAAAATAAAGAACATACAATGTGAACATACACCACGATACTGATTGTAAACGTGTTAGTGAAACTCTCTTTAACCTGCTTGATAAAGTGAGCAACAATTTTCATAATTCTTCGTCTTCCAGTTTGATAGAGAACATAGTCTTAAGTACATTTAACAGCAGAGCAACAGATCTTCAAATTGCACTTGGTGGACCTTTATGGAGAAATAAGGCATATGCCTTCTTCATAAATACAATGTCTGCTGCTCCTATGATAGGGTTCTTTTATTTAAGTACTCAGCAGCTGCAGCAGTAACTCGAGTATAGATAAAAGTGAAATTTTATGCACATGGCAAATATCATTTAAACCTGCTCTAATAACTTTGATTGTGAGATATCTACACATAATTATCTCAGACTGAGAAGTCAATGAACTCAGAATAGCCTGCCAATGAATGCAAGACAATCTTATGGTAGAAAATGGAGGATTGATATAAACCTGTGAAATTTAAGGTTCATGGTGTGATATATGATAGCTTCAACTAACATTCTTTACCATCTCATATGGCAGTGAAACATAAAACCTCCCTAGTCTTTCTTTACTCTCAAATTTTTCCTGTTATGTATGCCTCTGAGCTTGACTTCTCATCTTTGAAGAACGTGGTATCCCTGGATGCATACCCAGGGTGGAGTGGGTACAACACACTAGGAAAGGGTAATAGGTATGATAGTGGAACAAAAATCAAGAAGGTGTGACGGATGAGCCAATTGAAATTAAGATAGATTGGAGTCAGGACTGAACATGTAGACTTGTTGTCCAGTAAGGGGTAAGCTGATTATTTAAATACTCACTGTGTATAATAATGCTGCCTTTAATAAAAAATATGTAAGTAATTTCTGATGATAGTTGTTTTTGCTCTTTTATATTGTTACGTTTCACAAAAATGCAGATGATCTTACTGCAAGTGGGACGGTCAGTAGTTGATGTTATATCAACAGCTGCAAAGCACCCATGTGGTTCATTCTGGAACTTTACCCCTTGACTGGGTAGAGACACTGTTAGTGTAACCTATGGCATTAGGAAAATAAGAATTGAATATTACAAAAACCATCAATCCAGAGCCTCTCTCTGTTGTGGGTAACACCTCAGCAGAGTTACATGGAGTTTTTTAATCTGCAACAGCATTCCTGTGTGCCTGGTTTGGTAAAACATTATATTCTACTTGCAAAAAAACGTTACAAATATTCATAATAAAATGTAGAGGAAGAACATTGGCTCTTGAACCACGAATAAACTGTGCAGTGTCCCACCTACATCAGAAGCAGCCTTATTAAACATCAGGCGAGCACATTACCAGGCTCACTAGTGTGAAGCATTGTCAGGTGTACCACTAATGCTTGAAGCTACAGTGTATGAGTAGGAGGAAGAGATTTTCCTGAAACCAAAGTACCATGCTGGCCCCAGATGAAGTCCTAGAGGGTTTGTTGTCAGTGAGAGACATCCCTTTTTAAAAGTGGAAACTTTAAGGATAGTAGAATAGTTTGCACTATCTTGTGTCCATGTATAAGTGGGCCATTAAGTATGAGTCTGTTGGCTAGGAAATTTGATATAGAGGGGAATGCTAATGATGAATAATGGAATGGTGGTGTAGATGGAATCCTCATAATTATGATGCTGTTCATGATGATATTAGCAATAAATTTTCAGTGAGATATACTTCTTGCGTTTGGCCGACAATAACTTTTACTTTTACCTCATTCTATGAAATTGACCCCATATTCATTAAAATTATACCTCATAAATCAAATAAGCACCCTGAAAACCATGAAACTGACAACAAGAAATTCAAACCAGTCCATTAGTTCCCGAGATGTGCCACGTACTTTTTGTTTTGTGCAAGGTATCGATAACGGCCATCTTGGAAATAAGCTAGTAATAAAACATGCACAGCCTTAGTTTGATGTTTTCATCCAGAAATTGTATCTACAGTCCTTAAGGATCATAAAAATGTATAGATCTATAATATCATATTTTTGAAGGAGTTCAGATGTAAATTGGACTTTTTCTTCCTGACTATTTTCCCCCCATACCCGAGGGACAGGGAGAGACCAAGTAGTTATACGTCTGACAATGCCACTCAGCGTGACAAGAAATAAATATGCATATATATATGTACATATATATATATATATATATATATATATATATATATATATATATATATATATATATATACATATGTACACATACTTGTCCCAAGCCTTGTATGAAAAAATATGTAAATGTACGCGCTTTATACAGAGAGATAAATGACCTTTTTAAGAGTACTATTACTGAACCTTGTTATAGGTGTCATGTGTTAAGTCTGATAGGCGACGTGTTGTAAGCCTAATGGTGAGAGTATATTTCCATCATAGTGGAGATTTCCCCAAAATATAACATTTCAGCATATTGACAAAGCAACATTGCATTTACTTGCTCAGGGGGTAGGCAGTACCACGAGAGCGCTCACAATAACAATATGGTACTCTGAGAGTTATATCGCTGTGTATAGTGTTTTCACGATTCTTTTGTAATAAAGTAGGAAAAACCCATGTATCGATGTCTCGATGTCTCATTATCGTCAACATAGGACGTATATATATGTATATATATATGTATGTATGTATATACTGTATATATATATGTATATATATATATGTGTATATATATATATATATGCACACACAAATATATATATATATATATATATATATATATATATATATATATATATATATATATATATGTATATATGCACACACAAACATATAAATATATGTATATATATATATATATATATATATATATATATATATATATATATATGTATATATATACATATATATATGCATATGTATACATATATATATATATATATATATATATATATATATATATATATATACATGTATATGTGTGTGTATATATATATATATATATATATATATATATATATATATGTGTGTGTGTGTGTGTGTGTGTATGTATAATCATCATCTCCTCCTATGCCTCTTGACGCAAAGGGCCTCAGTTAGATTTCGCCAGTCATCTTTATCCTGAGCTATTAAATAAATAATTCTCCATTCACCAACTCCTGCTCCACGTTTTAAAGTCCTGAGCCATTTAGGCCTGGGTCTTCCAACTCTTCTAGTGCTTTGTGGAGCCCAGTTGAAAGTTTGGTGAACTAATCCATCCTGGGGCGTGCTAAGAGTATGCCCAAACCATCTCCATCTACCCTTCACCATATAGTTTCATTTCTAATCCACTCCTGCTACTTAACTCGCAATATTCTTCTGGGAGTCTTGTTTTCAAATCTACGAAATCTTCTGGATATTATATCATTGTCATACCATGACTCATGTCCATACAGGAACACCGACCTCACTAAACTGTTATATATTCTAATTTCTATATGTAATTTCAAGTGATTTGATTTCCAAATTTGATTTGATTTAGCCCTTATCCGATTTGTTTTTTCAATCTTTCATTGAATTCAGATTCTAAAGATCTTGTATTAAAGATCTTAGTTCTTTAATATTTAAATGATTTCACCTCATTAATCCTTTCTCCTTCCAATGACATTTCATCTTTCAGTGTAAATTCTGTTCTCTTTCATCTTTGTCTTTCTTCTATTTATCTTGAGCCCAACCTCATGTGATATTTCATGCAATTTGGTAAGCAGGATTTGCAATATATATATATATATATATATATATATATATATATATATATATATATATATATATATATACATATATGTATATATACAGTATATATATATATATATATATATATGTATATATATATATATATATATATATATATATATATATATGTGTGTATATATATACATATATATGCATATATATATGTATATATATGCATATATATGTATATATATATATATATATATATATATATATATATATATATATATATATATATATATATATACAATAAAAGTTTAGAGCTGAAGATCCGATCCTAGAGGGAACAAAATGGGAAAACCTACTTCATTTTCCCCTTGGTACTTATGGGAAAAGAGCTGAGGGATAAAGTCTTCAGATATTGGAAATTTAAGAAAAGGAAGCAAAGGACACCTAACAAGATCACATACTTTTTGACTTTTCGAATCGACCCTGCTATTCAATTATAAATGAGATTTAAAGGGGATGCATTCTTATATGAATTGATTAAAATTAGCATTTGGAGTTTCCACAGAAATCAATGGAAATTTATTCCGTTATGTAATTATAACTGGCTTTATAATTCTCTTTTAGCTCATTAAGAGATTAATTAGATATCAAAGAATGAAATAGCTTCGAGCTGATATTTCGAGTAAATTGCATCTGTATGGTTGTGAACGTGCTACTGATCGCCTCGATATACCTGGAGTTCCAAATCAATTGTGGATAGGAAAATGTTTCTGTCCAATCATTGGGCACAATATCACTTGGCGTACTTGGTAATATTTACAGTAAGATTATGATTATTGAAGTAAGAGATGCTGGAATGATAGATATAAGAGAATTACTAATTTACAAGTGAATTACATGTACCGACATAAATCTTTTGGTAACCTAAAGAGAGATGTAGAGTGTTGAAGACGCATATAACGAAGCTAAATTTGTTAGGACCAATTAAAGGTTTTCTGGATGTAAGTGAAGTGTGTGTTAACTTTGTAGGCAGAAGAAGTAACTGGTCTACTGTAAAAGGGTGACAAAGAAAAATGTGTTAAATCAACTTCAATGTCCAAGTCTATGGTGATGAACTAATATGGAAAGCCCGAGAAAAGTATTTGAAATTGTTTTGATTAGTGTTTCATTTACGTTGCCTAACGATTTTTAGCAGCCTGTAATATATATATATATATATATATATATATATATATATATATATATATATATATATATATGTATATATATACATACATACATATATATATATATATAATGAATAGACAATGTCTTTGTGGCGTTAAAAAATTGGAGATAGTTTTTCTTCGGGCAGACAGCCGAAATACATTTACTTTCCTCAATTTATTGTTTGGTGTCGACATTTTAATATAAAGGTTATGTTGGTGAAAATCTTATACAAAATTATTTAGAAATTCGGAAAACACTCAACAAATATTGATAAATTAAAACTATAGATTATTTGTAATATAAATACGAAAATTTAAGATAAGTTTTAAAAAATATAAATGATTTTTCAAAAGGCATCACAGAATTTCACGAAGCTCCTGATTCCATTCTTTGTAGCCAGATCGAGGTCGGTTCTTTAGGATCGCCATGTCTTGTTCAAAGCAGACCAAATTGTGAACCTTACACGCTCCCTCAGAAATTTAGTATGTGATCTGCATTGACCTCGGACTCAATTCCATTTGTAGCGGTGCCTATCCTTATGACAAATTGTGGTCTCGATGCATTTGCATTTTCACTGCAATGAAACTCGTATCCATGTCGTTTCTCTTCTTTCTTCGATGCAATTCAAGCTTCCTAGTTTACAAAGGGGTTGATGCAGAACTTTCAAACCTGACCTCATTTGTGCAACGCAGATTAAGACGTGAAGCTTCCCTCGAAAGTTCCATATTTGAAGACGTTGG
>NC_090750.1:33635551-33675551 GCF_036898095.1 Palaemon carinicauda | reverse complement strand
TATAGCAAAGCTTTTTCAGCTCTCTCAACAACCATTGGGGGACCAAAGGGCTTCACTCGGCCTCAGGGAAATGACCAGTATCGCTCGGCTGCAGCCTGCCGCAGACGGATCTCCTTGTGAGGTGAGCTTACTTCATGCCCTTTGGGTACGCCATTTACCCGAGCCTGTAAGCACTGCCAAACCCGATATCGATAGTTTACCCATAAAAGACTTGATGACCAAAGCCCATGCCTTATGGACAGCCAGTTCACGACCTTTAAGACCTCTATCAACGCCTCCACTCCTGACGAAGAGGATACCTATTCAACGTCAACAAAAGCTGATGTGAATGCCGTAGGACACACACGCCAACCCCGTGACGTGCCGTAGCGGCGACAAAGCCATCCATCACCCACCACACTCTCGTGCCCCAACCAACGACTTCTACAGCCAGTTATTGGCACCCATCGGCCGCAGTTTTGCTACTACCACTCCAGATTCGGGGCTGCCAAGTATTGTCAGTGGCCAAAAAACATGTAATTAGGCCATCGCTCGTGGCGATGGCCTCCCGTGTCTCTAATCTTTTCTTTTTATATGATGCAGGAACGGGTGTGCGATTTTTGGTAGACCTTGGTGCTTGTTGTTCTCTTTTGCTAAGGGAACTCTTCAGGATACGAAGTTGTCTGCCTAAGTCTGCCAACGTCCGCCTGGTAGCTGCAAACGGATTTGGGATACCCACCTACGGTTATGAAACCTCACATTATCGTTTGGAAACGGCAAATTTAATTGGAAGTTTTTCGTTGCTGATGTCACGATGCCAATCCTCGATGCGGATTTCCTCTCTCATTTCCACCTTCTGATCGATGTCGCCCACCGACGATTGGTCAACGCAGACTCGTACTTGTCGACACCTCTTCAACCCGCCCCCTCTAACCTTGCTCTCCACATCAGCGCACCCACGGATCCCTACGTCTACCTCCTCACGTCGTACCCAGATGTTTTCCGTCCAGAACTTCGCCAAACGTCCATGAAGCATGCCAAACACGGTATTTATCACCATATCAAGACCACGGGACCCTAAGTCTTTGCCAAATTCAGACGTCTGGCACCGGATCGATTGGCAGCCGACAAACATATGTTCGCCGAAATGGAAGAAATGGGCCTTTTTCAAAAGGCCTCTAGCTCATGGTCGTCACCCTTACACATCGTCCTGAAGAAAGACATCTCCCTCCATCCATGTAGGGATTACAGGTGCCTGAACATGCAGACAGAACCGCATCACTAACCCCTCCTAAACATCGCCGACGTAACCTCTAACCTGCACAAAGTGAAGGTTTTCTCAACGCTCGACCTCCTGAAGGGATATTATCAGGTGCCTTTGAACCCAGAAGACATCCCCAAGACCGCCATCACCACTCCCTTCGGTACATACACCTTCAATTACTCCTGCTTTGACCTTCGTAATGCTGGGGCCACTTTTCAACGTCTCATGGATGGCATCTTAGGGGACCTCCCCTTCTATGTATGTTACGTAGACGACATACTTGTGTTCTCTTCCTCAAAAGAGGAACACCTCCGTCACCTGCGCATCGTGCTCGACTGCCTGCAAAAAATGGCCTTGTAGTCCGGTACGACAAGTGTACCTTTGGCGCCAACGAAGTGTCGTTCTTAGGGCACTGCATCACTCCTGAAGTCCATTCCCTCCCTGAGAAGATAGCAGCCATTCAGAACTTCCCCACACCCTCGACCATCAAAGCACTGCAGGAATTCTTGGGCATGATCAACTATTATCACCGTTTTCTGCCAGCCATTGCCACCACTCTTACTCCCCTCTATGCCTCCCTCAAGGGCAAGCCAAAAGACCTGAAGTGGGGTCCTCTTCAAGAAGCGGCCTTCTGCAATGCAAAGAATGCCCTATCAACCGCTGCTGCTCTCAATTTTCCCATCCCACTTGCCCCTCTCCTTCTCTCCACCGATGCCAGCAGTGCAGTAATCAAACAGGTGGTTAACGGTGGAAAGCTGTCCAAGGCAGAATCCGGTTATTCTACCTTTGATCGCGAATTGCTGGCGGTGCACTTGGCTGTCCGTCACTTTTGCCATTTCTTAGAAGGTACGCCCTTCGTCATTCGCACAGACCACATGCCTCTGGTGCACATCATTGCTCGACAGTCTGATGCCTGGTCCACCCGTCAACAACGACATCTCTCCGCCGTGGATGAATACAATTGCATCCTTCAACACGTCCCTGGGAAAATGAATCCCGTTGCCGATGCCCTGTCAAGAAACACGTTGGCCACTGTTCAACTGGGAATGGCTGAAGCCCAACGACAGGATCCAGAGTATCAAGCATGTAGGACATTCTGCACATCCCTCCGTTGGGAAGACGTCCCCTTCGACGACTCCAACACCACCCTCCTTTGTGACGTCAGTATTGGTAGACCGCAACCGTGGATTCCTGTTCCCATGTGCCAACAGGTATTTGATTTCATTCACGGCCTTTGACATCCCTCGCGCCATTCTACTGCACAGCTGCTGAAGACGAAGTTCATTTGGCACGGTATTACTATGGATGCTTAGGATTGGGTCCGTGCCCATACTTCTTGCCAAATTTCCAAGGTACATCGACACACAGATTCATGAGTGGGCACCTATCCTCAACCTCAGCGTCGCTTCGCCCACATTCACGTCGACGTTGTAGGCCCCCTACCCACATCACAAGAACATCGTTACATGTTTACTATCATCGACCGCTCCACTCGTTGGCATGAAGCCATTCCCATGGAAACTGCAACGTCCGCCTCATGTACATCTACTTTACTCTCAGGATGGATAGCAAGATTTGGTATCCCTGAGCATAATACTTATGACATGGGTAACACTTTCACCTCTCAATTGTGGACATCATTAGCGAATCTCCTGGGTATCACCCTACATCAGACAACTGCCTACAACCCCGCTGCCAATGGAATGATTGAATGTTTTCATCGCACCCTCAAAGCATCTTTGATTTTCTGCTGCAAGGACTCCAACTGGTTTACTCAGCTTCCCTGGGTCTTCTAGGGACTAAGGACCACTCCTAAAGATGTCCTCGATGTCTTGGCAGCTGAAATGGTGTATGGCAACCCGTTGGTCATCCCTGCAAATTTTTTTCCTTCTGCAACCTCCTCCGACGATCTCCAGCGCATACGTCACGTCGTGGGAAAATCTATTTCATGCTGCCAGACTTACAAGGCCCTAGCGAAGCTTCACATACCGACAGACTTGCCCTCTACAACGCATGTCTTCCTATGGAACGACACTAGCAAGCCACTGCTAATGCTCCCTTACACGGGCCCTTTTCTTGTGATCCGACGCAGTACGAAAGCATTCCTACTAAACATTTATGGCAAAGAAGACTGGGTCTCCATTGATCGTCTGAAACCTGCTTATCTCCTGCCAGATGACCCGCTTTCAGTTAGCCTCTCTAGATCAAGGCCCCCTATTAAACATTACAGTATGTCATTTATACCACCCGTGTGTCACATGAGCATCCATAGTAACGACATTTCTCTTTTTTGTATATATTATCTTTTGTATCTCGCTCTCCCCTCGCACTGACAGCAACATGTTTTAACCGGTCTGCCTACTTTATTGTTAACTGTTAACAGAACCGGATGCATGTTTGTATTTTTTGACCTTCTTACCGGGTCCTAGTGTGTATATATACTCGATGTGTCGTAATAAAGTTACTCAGTTGCATTTATTTCTCCTTTGAGTCACAACCTACTCTTGTCCCGTCACAGTAGAGAGACGAAAAGACACTTTCAGATGTGAATACATAACGGATCAAAAAAGTGAATATTTTGAATATTAGTTGAATGAGGTTGACAAAAAGGGGCAGAAATGAGTGATAAAATAGTTGAGAGAATTAGTTAGTTGATGTGAAACTTAAAATTCTACGAAAGTGACTGTCGGGATGGAAAAAAAGAAAGACCATAGGACTTTATGGAATTATAAATGAAGTGCGGAAATATTGTCGTGACAGTGTTACTGAGAGGCTGATGAGGGGTTATAATGTGTGCTTGGCTGAGGGAAAGGTCCCACAGAAATAAGAGTGAAAACCAATTATTCATTTCCATACAGGTATTCGATGTGAAGGTGTCTTTAAGAGGACGGACTCTACTTAGCATACCAAGGAAGGTGTATGGTTCGATTTTGAATGAGAAAGAAAGACAGGCGACATGTGGAATGATAAGAAAAGAATAATAATGGTTAAAACAAGGAGTGAGTGTGTAAGGAATAAATGATGGTTATGAAACAAACAATGAAAGGAAAGATATAGGTCGCATGCTTGGACCTCATTAAGGCTTTGGAAAGAATCAACATGGGGGGCAATTCAGTATTTAGATAATGGCTATTTAAAGCATCTGAGAGCTTTTGGGATGAAAGTGACGCGTGCATTAGAGTACATAGTAGGTAGTAGGTTGGCCAGGGCACCAGCCACCCGTTGAGATACTACCGCTAGAGAGTTATGGGACTTTTGACTGAACAGGCAGTACTACATTGGATTCTTCTTTCTGGTTATAGTTCACTTTCCCTTTGCCTACACATTCACCGAATAGTCTGGCCTATTCTTTACAGATTTTCCTATGTCCTCATACACCATGGCAACACCGAGATTACCTAAAAATTCTTCTTCACTCTAGGGGTTAACTATTGCATTATAATTGTTCAGTGGCTACTTTCCTCTTGGTAAGGATAGAAGAGACTCTTTAGCTATGGTAAGCAGCTCTTCTAGGAGAAGAATACTCCAAAATCAAACCATTGTTTTCTAGTCTTGGGCAGTGTCATAGCCTCTGAACCATGCTTTTCCACTGTCTTGGCACACTATTCTATCAAATTTTTCTTCCTCTTGTTTTTATGAAGTTTTTATAGTTTATATTATGGGAAATGTTTATTTAAAAGTTGTTACTCTTCTTAAAATATTTTATTTGTCATTGTTTCCTTTTCTCACTCGGCTATTTTCCTTGTTGGCCCCTGGGCTTATAGTATACTGCTTTTCCAACTAGGGTTGTAGCTTAGCAAGTAACAATAATAATAATGATAATAATAATATAGGCATAAGAGTGACTGCTTTGGTGTGAAATAGGACTTGAGAGGAGGGTGCCTTATGTCTCCATGAAATATTACGCATAGTACTGGGTGTATTTATTCAAGAAGTCAGAGGAAAAACAGTTAATTGATGTAGGTGGGAAGGAAAGTTTAGGGATAGCATAACGAGTTGTTGATGGAATGTGAATTGATTGATGCCTGCAGATGATACTGTACTGATTCAGGACAGTGAAGATGAGGAAGATGGAGTGATGAATATTACTATGCATGCTGAAAGACTAACATTGTTTGATATGTATAGGTATTTTTGATTGAATATAATATATAAGGGTAAGATGAGAAGATTAATAGAATAGTAGAAGAAAGAAAGGTAGTTGGATGTGTGAAAAATACCGGTAAGAGATTTGATTTGTCTCTGGAATCCAAAAGGGGAATGTGTGAAGGGATTGGTGAAATAACTCTCCTTTGCTAAGGTGAAGTATGAAAGCTGAATGCTAATGAAATGATAGAAGGTTTACACTCCTGATATGAACTGTTTGCAAAGAATATGTGGCGTAAGAAGATCTGATAGGTTTTGGGATTCTCAGATAGAGAAGTAATAAACAAGGTGGCATAGGTAAAAATATTTCAAGGTGAGGCATTCATGTAGATAGAATGGATGACAATAGCCTAGTGAAATGAGCTCACATTTTTTGTATCTTAGGAATGATATGCCCTTATACTGTATATGTTTGTTTTATATCAATCTTTTTTATCTGTACTATCATACATATTTATGAATATTCATATATCATAAATGCATATTGTTCCTATTTTTTATGTGTGGGTTTTTATGTATAGCTATAGCCTCGGTTCCATGGTATCCCATTGTCATAGGTTAGAGTTCTCTTGCTTGAGGGTACACTCATGGACTTTATTCTATCTTTCTCTTCCTCTCGTCTTTTTTTTTTAATGGTGTGTTGGGCATGCTTAATTAGAAGGGCCAGGGATCCTTGGTAGTTTATGAAGAGGTATTCTTTTTCCCATCTGTACCTTTATTTTCCTCTATGATATTCATTTTTAAAACCACCAATACTATTCATCCTTCAGTTGAAATGACTATCCTGGAGGATATTTAGACTTTCTTGGCGTGTCTCTCTCACCAATTTTAACCAATTTTATCTGAAATTTTGTCCTTAAGCTATGAGTTGCATTTTCCTTTTCTCTCTATATATTCATGTACTGTACATATTGTTTCTGTTATCATTATGGTCAAGATTATTTTCAAGTGTGATGAGACTTTTTTATTGTTTTTAATTTCTATTCCATCACAAGATATTAAGCACAATCCGGGACCAGTGCTACCTAGACTTTACCATTGTCGTCTAATGTATTACAATATCTATTGACTTCATGGCAATATTCGAGACCGTAGGGTTGCCTCCAGACAGTATGATAGTCTATTATGCTCATAAACTGACCCACTTATTCCAGGGTTTCAAAAAATCAATAATTTTAAAACAGGACGTCATATCTAAGGCTGGTGGTATATATTAAGACTGAGTACCCAGCTTCTCTTAAGTCCTGATTTGTATGTGGATGCCATGAATTTCGGGTAATAAAAGTTTGTTGTAAGGATAATCAATTTTATTTGTGTTCCATTTATTGGAATCCTGTCTTGGATTATTCTATCTTTGACTAACTTCTTACCCCTATAGCTACGATACAAGATGATGATGATAGTAAAGCCTCTTTTGTGCTTGTTAGTGATTTCAATGTTCACCAAAAGTATTGGTTAAATTCGGTTTCTCCTACTGATCACAATGGCTTAAGAGGTTTGGACCTTTCCTCTGAATCAGGCTGTTAACAAATCATAAGGGAGGCTACTTACAAGTTTGGCAATTACTTGAACCTATTACACATTGACTCCCCTAGAATTACAACAAGCATTGTTGGTCTTCCAGTTGGCATCTGTGATAATGACTTAGTATCGTTAGTAATTAAAAGTGAACAGCCTTGTCGGATATATGTAATATTTTAAGTAGCCTGGAATGGTATTATGAGGAATTTTTTGCATTCGAAATTTTCGGAACTATATGAAGGGGTTGAACTTTTTATTCTCTTGAATGAGCATCTGGTGATCATAATTGATAGGCGTAACCCTTCTCATGTGTTAAGATACTAGGTGAAGGACAAATCATGCTTTATTGTTGACTGTAGACAAACTTATTTTAAGAAACATAAGGCTTACCATCTCTGGAAAAGTAACAGCTCTGATTTATCTAGGAATATCTATAATCAGGTAAGACCTGCTGTTTAGAATTTTTATATTGAATAAAAAAGAATGAAATTTAACCATGAAAGAAACCCTTTCTGATACAACCCACGAACATGAATGGTGTGCTTCTCTCAAATCTTCATTCTTTGGCATTACAAAGGATCGATTTTTTTTAAGTTTTTCAACATTAACGTTTTCTCTGGGTTTACCAAATCCTTTCTGAACATAATTGCGAGAGAGAGAGAGAGAGAGAGAGAGAGAGAGAGAGAGAGAGAGAGGAGAGAGAGAGAGAGAGAGAGAGAGAGGGTAGTTGGTGTGATGATTGTAGAGATTAAGTTTTTTTTTCTACCTTTGATTGCGAGGGGAAATATATCATCTAGAAAGCTTGAATATCTTTTCATATTACGAGTGCATTTATTCATTTATCAATTAGTATTATTTTACCTTTGTTCATATTGTTGTAATTAATAAAATCCGTTATTTAATATGTATTTAGTTAGCTAAGAATGTTCGTGAGATCTTTTTTATTTGCAGAACCGTACTTGCTTCTTTATCTTTAGATCGAAGGAAGTTCCTTCCCCTCTTCCTTCATGATATCACAGGATGCTATATGTAGGAATATTCGACAGACAGAAAACGGATTTAATTTGGATCGCTATCGGAAATATTGATATGGATGAGGAATACTTTTCTTGAATATGAAAATTACGAATTTGGATTATTCCTGAAAGTTTCATGAAGATGATGATGAACTGGCCGGGAAATTGAATGAGGTATTGACTATTCCATAAAAGTAATTGGGCTGCTACCGTCGGCCAACGGAACTGTGGCTTAAGTCTCTAATCAGACCTTTCACTCTATTGTGTGTGGCGACGGTCTTCGTTTATACATACATACACATACACACAAACACACACTTTTATATATATATATATATATATATATATATATATGTATATATATGTATATATATATATATATATATATATATATATATATATATATGTATATATATAAATATATATAAATATATATATATACATATATATATATATATATATATATATATATATATATATATATATATATATATATACACACACACAAAACAAGCAAATATAGTCGTTTCTTGTCAACTGCAGGACAAAGGCTCTTCTCGCTCAAGGGGTTAACTACTGCTCTGGAGTTGTTCAGTGGCTACTTTCCTCTAGGAGAAGGACTCTTCAAAATCTAATAATTGTTTTCTAGTGTTAGATAGTGCCATAGCATCTGTACCATGGTCTTCCACTGTCTTTGGGTAGAGTTCTCTTTGATTGAGAGTACACTCGAACACACTTCTATCTTATTTCTCTTCCTCTTGTTTAATTAATTTGAAGTTTTTATAGTTTACATACGAGAGATTTATTCTAATGTTACTGTTCGTTGAATATTTTAATTGTTCATCACATTTTTAGTAGTTTACTTACCGCCTTTTTTTTTCCTTTCCTCACTGGGCTATTTTCCTGTTAGACTCCTTAGGTTTATAGCATCTTCCTTTTCCAACCAGGGTTGTAGCTCAGCAAGTAATAATAATAATAATAAGGATAATAATATTCGTGTCTATGGTTTGGCAAATTTTCAATACCATCCCCAACTGCAGACTGGCGATGGTGTCCGTGACTAGTACAGTTTTGCTGATCATGGCGATACACAAACCCTTTCACCACGTTACAGTATCCCCTCTCAGATATATATATATATCTATCTATCTATCTATCTATCTATATATATATATATATATATATATATATATATATATATATATATATATATATATATATGTGTGTGTGTGTGTATGTGTATGTGTGTGTGAGTGTGTACTAGTGTACACAACCCATCAAGATAAAAAAATGCTAAATATTTAGATATATATTCACATACGCATGTACACATATTCAACTCTTCCCACCCCCTCCCACTTCCCTAACTACAACATGGCAGTTGTGGTTTCCGATTGTACATCTTGGAGTACCCCTCTGAATAGGTATTATTACTTTTGTTCTAACACATCCTAGGGACGGGGGAAGGCAATGCCGCTCAGCGTGACTTGAAAGAGATCTATATACAGTATACTTGTATTTCTTTTATACTCAGTCACTTGCTCTTTATTATATATATATATATATATATATATATATATATATATATATATATATATATATATATATATATATACTGTATATATATATATATATATATATATATATATATATATGTGTGTGTGTGTGTGTATACTGTATATGTGTGTATGTATGTATGTATGTATTTATGAATTTTGTATAAAATTTTCACCCATAGCCTTTATATGAAAGTGTGATTCCATCACTCAACCAAAGTAGTCCTGATGAAGGGTTACGAAGTGAGTCGAAACACATGTTGACACCAAGTCTTAAATGAAAAAAAAAAAAAAAAAAAACGTTTCCATGTTATTCTGAAAACTATTTGGAGAACACTTTGTTTGGAGAGATGGTATCTTAAATTTTTGGACGCCACTAAAACATTTTCTGTTTATTATATATATATATATATATATATATATATATATATATATATATATATAGTTATATATATATATATATATATATATATATATATATATATATATATATTCACATATACATATATATATATATATATATATATATATATGTATACACACACATACATATATATGTATATATATATATATATATATATATATATATATATATATATATATATATATTCCATATTTTTGCACATTCCTTTGTTGGTTTTAAGTTTAGTTTTGTCTATTTCCCGTATGTGCTTTTAGTTTTAAATATCCTTGCTGTGCAAGAGAGTCCACTTGTTAATACTGAGAAACGGGAAAGGTTGTGTTGTATAGACTATTTTTACAGCAAGTTAGATTGAAGGGTGTAAGTTTGGTTTTTGCATCCTGCCACAGTGTAGACTTGACTGTTCCTACACTAGCCAGCTTAATCCAGAATACTCTGTCACTCGCTGTCCAAAGGCAAGATTGGGTGATGTGTTTGACAGTAGGCACAGCAATAAAAAAAATCTTCTTCATTCCTCTTTTCCAGAAGTTAAACTAAGTAGATTACCTTCTCGGTCCCATGAAACCAAACACTCTTACTTAATTTTGATGGTTATGGAGCTGTAGATCCAAATGGCATTTTCTTTCGTTTTTTTTTTATAAAGATCGTTAATTTCTTATAAGCAACCCATCCTTGAGGTAATAAAAGGTAGGAGACTGCTGCACCTCCGTCTCATCCACCATACGGTACATTAATTCTGTTAACGTCACATCCTTCCGTTGCAATCCTATCAGCCTTTTTCGACTCAATTGTTCTACTTCTAACACTGAATTTTCTATTTCTTCCAAGTCCATTGCTTCCTTGTCTTCCTGATCATTTGTCTGTCATTCCTCTTCTCTCGAGCTCTCTCAGGAGCTCTCCTCATACATACTATCATGGGAAACCTCTTCTTCCGTAAGCAAATCTTCCAAGTTCATTGTTCCTTTGGTTTTTCTGTCTTCTTCTGCAACCACTTTCTTCGTCATGCTCCTAGTCGTTACACAACTAGGAAACAGATACAGGTAGTCCTTCTCGAGTTCAGACGTAGGACTTTACTTCTGTGGTTTCTCCGTTACAATGGGACAAGGCCCAAACGGTGCTCAAAAAACCTCATTTCCCAGTAGGACTTTTACTCATTCGACAGGCATTGAATCCTTTACCGCAAAATGACCTGTCACCAACTCACATGAAAGTTTCAAACGGCAAATAGGAATAACTTCCTCTCCTATTCCCTTCCAAATGACCAAATCTCCTGTGAGAGATTGTTCCACCATCGGGTGTATGCCTCGTTTCACCATGCTATGATTACAACCCGTGTCTCGCAATATCTTGACCGGGATCTGCTAGCTCCCATCCAGAGCGGCTAACATACCATCATAAAAACATGGTTTAAAGGCATCCACGCTGTTTGGGGGTTGTCCTGTTCGTTAGCTGGTTTATTTTCCTGTTTGATTCTTTGTCTTCGTATTCTGTGAAGTTGAATTACCCTTAAACACTTGGGCAACTGCTTTCGGCTCGTTCGACAAACATTCCTTACTAATATGGCCTTTTTTGCCACACATGTAACCGACGATATTAATCTTCTGCAAGTCTTTCACAACACCTGAAGGAGAATGATTTGACGATTGTTGTTGTGGTAATGTCACATTTTGCACATTCTCCTTTGGAATAGTACCAGTGGTACTTTCGCTGTAACTATTGAACTTGTTCCCAAAGTTATTACTGAACTGATTTTCATGGTTTGGCAAATACTTGACACTTGGTTGGAACGACGGTTGAAACTTCATACCCGAGGAGGGTTTATGACTGATAATATTATAATCTTCACTCAGCGAAGCAGGTCTATCAAGCTTCTTCACCTCTTTCTCTGTCAAGTACATTTGAATATATTAAGGAATTCCTCATAAATATTTTTCCAGCACTACCAGTTCTTCTAAATCAGCCATCTCTCTCACTTTGGCAGCCTCTATCTATCTCTTAAAGCAACATTGTACCTCATAAGTGTAATCCAGAAAAGTAATTTTCTCGTCCTTCCACAAACTTTGGAAACTTTCATTATAATATTCAGGGGTCATCTGATAAACTTGCAGCATACTCCTCTTAACTTCTTGACACTCCTTCCGCTGGACCTGAGACAAGGCAAGATATGCACTGCGTCCTTTTCCTGTAGGGATACTCTGCAATAACACAGGCCATTTATCTTCTGACCATTCCATAATCGATGTGACCGTTTCAAATTGATCGAAGAACTGGTTGGGAGCTTCTTCCGTGAATTTCAGGATCAACCTCTGTGCCTTAGTCATATCAAACACCGGATCGTGCATAGAAGGGGTCTCACCTGTCTGAGTTGACAACCTTGCACGAGCATTCAACAGTTCCAATTCCCTTGCATGTCTTGCAAATTCTCTTGCTTCTTCTCCCTCCCTTTCTTCCCATCTTGCCTCTTCTCTCTCTTCCCGTCCTGCAATTTCTCTTGCTTCCATTTCCCTTGCATGTCTTGCTTCCTCTCTCTCTTGTCTTGCAATTTCTCTTGCCTCTTCTCTCTCTCTTTCTTCCGATTCTGCCATCATCTTCAGCTTGATCAAATTCTCTTCAGGTGCAATTTATCTAACCTCAGCCTCTACATTCGTTTCTGCTTTCATTCCTTCAGTTTGTGGGTCATCTGATACTTACTTCTCTATGAATTCTGCTTTAGCCTTCTCCAAAAGGTCATGAGCCGGTGCAATATCATCTTCTGGTAACTTTCCTGAGTTTATTAATGCTTCTAAGGCTAGACACTTGATTTGGGCTTTAATCATTTCACTAGTTGCATGACCACCACAATGCCATTAAAATAGCGAGCCACTGAACTTTAGTTACATTAGCTTCCGACAATTCCTGAACAACTGAGTTTTCCAAAAACTCTTGTACATTCAATTGTGCCATTTTTTACTTTACAAAAGAAATGAAAATTATAAATCTCCAAAAATATATCCTAACACTACACAGAATCCTGTTAACACTAAACTGGTCAAACCTCCAATCAAAACATGGTCCTGTTATCACCAATATTTAAAACAGACTAGCTCGATCCTCGGTCTAGGCACCAAGGCAACTCTCTCAGCTATCTCCGCCCACCTCCTGTCGTAACATTAAAGAAAAATATTAAACTTTAGGCTAGAATTTTCATGCAACTTCCAACCACGTGGAAACATGATGCAATCCCTAGCGTGTGTCATACAGCATACCTTTCAACAAATTTACATAAGACTTCGTGACAAAACTACATGAAATAAAAATTAAATTATTTAAAATGTAAATTTACATATACGGAACTGATTGAAAATATAATTAAAGGAGTGACGACAATCTTATGTAATTTACATACATTACTTAATCCTACGAGAGTGGAACTCACCTTACGAGCTGGCCATACCTCTCTTAAATACACAAATAAGATATGTGAATAAAATAATCTACTCTCATGTAGACAAGCTTCGTGAGAATATATATATATATATATATATATATATATATATATATATATATATATATATATATATATATATGTATACATATATATAGCAATGGATACTCTAAATGTGGTGGAGGTTGAGATGAGTAGGGGGAAACAGTTCTCCCATCTTATGAAATAAGTCTGTCAGTCATTCAAGTTGACGATCTTGAGACCTAAAATGAAGGCCTCAAGATGAGTATGTGTGCGAGTGCGTGCATGTGTGGAGACGAGAATTTAAAGATATAAAAGACGTCATAGTGCTTTTACGTTTGTGTGATTTTTTGTTTAATAAATACTTCAAGTTCATTCATTCGAGCAAATGACAGCACAAAGTAACACAATAGGGCATCGAAGATAAAAATTCGAGAGCTATTATTTGAAATCAATATTGAGACCATGTCTTGAGTGTATGTTTGTGTGTGTCTGTGTTCATGTGTGAGAGAGAGAGAGAGAGAGAGAGAGAGAGAGAGAGAGAGAGAGAGAGAGAGAGAGAGAGAGAGAGAGCTAGTATCGAGTTTTTATTTAAAATTACTTTAACAAGTCAAATAAATTAATTTCCGTCTGTCAACTAGTTTGCTCGTGAATAATATGAATGCCTTTTCTGTATTATATACAGTTATGAAAAAGAATGATAGGATAGATTTTGAAACGTGTGAGGTTTACTGGAGAACAATCTCTCCAAACCCTTACCCTTTGGTTCGAATGATATACCATGGATGTTGGTAAACTTTCTATAGGAGAATCCGTGGATCCAGTGACAGTTGTTGGAAATTGCCTAGGAATGTGAGAAGGCTTAGGTCGTGTAACTGTCGTTGAAAATTATTGGCTGGTGGTTGCTACCAGGTCGAGTATGATCACTGAAAGTTGGTAACACCAGGTCACTCCCAATAGGAACAACTACTCCACCAAAGTTGAATAAAAATTTCTTGTGTCTAATTAAGACTGCGAGGGGGTGAGAGTTACTGCAGCTGTAGAGGGATTTTTGGGCACACGGACATATCACTTTTGAACCTTCATCTCTCTCTCTCTCTCTCTCTCTCTCTCTCTCTCTCTCTCTCTCTCTCTCTCTCTCTCTCTCGTTTGGGCAGTTTCCTTCCTGTACAGTTTGGTGTTGATGAATAAAGACACCCTCGATGTTTGGATACATTTGTGTTCCTGGTTTTTTCTATGAGGCTGTGTGTGAAGGATAATTGAGGGTGGACTAAAAATAAATATTAATCACAAGTATTTGTGTGAATTAAATAAGTTGAAAACGTAAATTATCATTTGCGGGTATAGAAACATTCCAAAATTTCTAAATGCATTTGTGCAACAAGAAAAAAGTTAAAATGTAAAATCTGTGCTTTCGTTTCTATGAACTGGACAAAAGAGGGTGACATTTATGCAGATAATTATATTCTGAGATATAGAAATAAATCATGGATATCTCCATTTTGCCTGAGGTTTCAAGAATATCAACGAAAACCTCGTAGAGATTAGAATATCTAAGTATACAGCGAATTCTCACATCCCTTATGTTAATATACCGAATCATATGATAATTATTAAATTATATTTTACTGCATTCATATGAATTTTTTTTCCATATTACTGTAACAGATGCTAATTCAGGCAATGAGTCTGAAAACATAATCTCCTTTGGAGATGATTTGATACTAAACGACAGTCATATGATTCATAATTACAAATAAAATTTTATACTTGATATACATATGACCCATGGCTATAATGGTAGGGCCAGAACGGTAGCTGTATAGAACCCTATTGATATGGTTAATGTGATATCTGTCATGCGTCTATGGACAAACAATATGATTTATCATAATGAAGACAATAGCATGACTTGTAATAGCCGTATCATCTACGACGAAAAAATCGACACAGATACCGTATTGAACATAATGTGAGCCATAATTGATAGTTTTACTTAGATATCTAATAGTTAACACAATCCGATCTATATTCATGGACATATGAGACAGTATTATTATTATTATTATTATTATTATTATTACAAATAATGGAACATAAATATATATTCTTGAAAAATAATACACACAATAGGTAACTTTTCTATGAAAAAGAGAAAAAACTTACAACAAATAGATTTTAGGTAAAGTTCTGTCTAGTGAACGAATATGGAGACGGAAGGAGTTTCCAGTTGAGTTAAAAGAATCAATTTAATGCGACAAGTTTAGAATTGCTATATTTATCACTGAACACATATGTCAGTGTATCTGTAACCTATAAAAAAAAAAGACTGATAAAGAAAAACTTTTAATGTTGGACGTGTATTTAGAATAAATTTCACAGAAAATCAATTACATGCGTCTAAGATAATTCATTATTCACTTATTTTGTCTTAATATAATACACATTTTATATAAATGTATATATATATATATATATATATATATATATATATATATATGTGTGTATGTATATATATATATATATATATATATATATATATATATATATATATACGTGTCTCTGTCCGTATAAATATAAATATATATATATATATATATATATATATATATATGTATATATATATATATATATATATATATATATATATATATATATATATATGTATATGTATGTGTGTGTGTATATATACATCCATAAATAGCATATATATTGGGTAGCTTTTGAGATCGGTCATGAAGTTCTGTGAAGCCATGTGAAAAAACATTCACGTCTTTCAAAATTAATCTTAAATTTTTCGATTTCAATGAATTTTTTGAAGTTTTCTTTTATCATTACATGTTAATTAATTTCAGTGTTTCCAAATAATTTTGTACATTCATTTTTCCGGTTACCTTCGAGTCTTCATTGAAGTTTAACTCCATCGTTTAACCGATGTAGTTCTAACGTAAATGTGAAGTAATATGCCAAAAACAGCATTACGAAGTGAAAGGCATGCATAACCCAGATAGAAGTGATTATACTTCATTGTAGAGAAAATGCTTGAGCTATAAGCCTACAAATTTGTTCTGAGGAGAATTGTCGTTCTAAGGGTTGTGGAATTTGGGACCATCATACTTTGTAAGTCTAGATATTCTGTAGGAGTGAGTAAGCCTCATTGTTTAGACTGCCTTCCACAAACGAAATCAGACTTGAAATCACATCAACCCAGTTGCAACATGGATGGCCTGGATGTGAAAACAGAAATTATTTCACTGCAAAGAAAATGCTGGAGCAACGAGACTTCAGTTTGTCCTAAGGACCAGCACCCCTCTAGTAGGAATCAACCCGGCTTACAGATCGAGATTTTCTGAGGGGAAAGTAGGCATCAATATCTAGCCTGTTTTGGACAAGGGTTAAAAACTCCAAAGAACCGACATTAGTCCCGTTGCATGAATGGTACCGTAAGCTTTGTCAATAAAGAGGAAGATTGTGATATCGTTCATGAAAGCCTTTTGAAAAATCTTCAATGTATTTAAATACTAATCATAATTATTCCCCTTTCAAAGAATCTTAAAGTTTTCTTTAGATATATAAATATGTAGATATGTTTACACACACACAATCACACACACACACATATATATATATATATATATATATATATATATACATACATATACATATATATATATATATATATATATATATATATATATATATATATATATATATACTGTATATGTATGTGAGTGTGTGTGCGTGTGTGTGTATATACGTATTACAAATTTGTTAATGAGGCTATAGATTTTCTTTCCCTGAACAATTTTGAATAAACTTACTTTGCATGGAATCCTGGTTGTTTATCGCAGTGACTAGAAAAAGAGAAAAATCAATGTTCATAAAGGTGGCATGAGTGCAATATGCACATTGCTACTTTCACCGCCAACATAATATGAAATTCCTAGCTTGCTTCGTTTCTCATATATCGTAGAACAGTGATATACCAAAACTATTGTCGTAATAAAAATAAATGAACAAATAAAATAAGAATAGCTACAGTATATCTCCATGTAAAAATAATTGAGGTTATATCAGAAACAATATTAGAAAATGTATAAGATTTCGATTCATATTCTAATTTTATTGGTCTTTTTCCCTTTACCTGGAAGTTATATCTTCAATAGGAGATATTCTTCTATTTAGATGAGAAATGTTATGAGAATCGTCGTCAATTTGAGGAGCAGGACAAAAATGTGCTTGGGATTAGTGTAAACCACTTTAGGGAAGAAGTATGGAGGCGAAGGCAAACTTTACTCTCTGGCTAAACATGACAAAGGAATCTCTTTGCCTGGCTCTTTTATCCTGGCCGTAAGCAGCGAATTAAATTCAACAGCGAACACAAAAAAATCTTCTACTGATTATTTTTCTATTTTCAGTCATGCAGGTCTACAGTAACTGTTGAAAAGAAAATAAAGTGTATTAAACCGAACTTTGTGTTAATGAAACTAACAGCAAAACAGAACTTAACTTCCTAGTATAATCATTAATGGGCAGTATACTGTAGATGCCCGACAGTCCACGAACTAAAACTATGCAAGAAGATATTAGCAGGATAAGTTGACCGGAGGACTGGAATTCGATGGTCAAATAATAATTACTTATTTAGTTAGGTACTGGCTTATAGGGTAATGGGTTATATGGAGGACAGAAATTTATCGGTGTAAAAGTTACCTTTCTCCCTTTCGATCACTTGCAAACAATAGGTTTCAATGCAAGAAAGAATATGCATTTTTTTTTATTTCAATAAGAGACCAGAAAATCATCTAATCCTTTTTCTGTTTAGAACTTAACGTTGATATTATTTTGCTCTGAACAAGAGTGACATGTTCCCTTTAACACACATACACATACACACTCTCTCTCTCTTTTTCTCTCTCTCTCTCTCTCTCTCTCTCTCTCTCTCTCTCTCTCTCTCTCTCTCTCTCTCTCTCTCTCTCTCTCTCTCTCTCCCCTAAAGGTTACAATGAAATCTTTCTTTGTTGTTTGCCAGGAAAAAATCTTTTTTCTTCACAGGACGTTTACTCAAGAATATTGTTCTGTTATCTTTTTCCGTAAGTTTTCTTAAGAAGATTA
Organism: Palaemon carinicauda; assembly: GCF_036898095.1. Classification (NCBI taxonomy): domain Eukaryota; kingdom Metazoa; phylum Arthropoda; class Malacostraca; order Decapoda; family Palaemonidae; genus Palaemon; species Palaemon carinicauda. Next base: position 33,657,088 of record NC_090750.1, on the reverse strand, counting down.
AAAGCACTTCCAATTACTTCTCGACAACAAACCTGAAAAACTGCACCCGTTATTTTTAGCGTAGATTAAAGTTCCCTATTATGCCTGGTGTTTTAAGATTACATATACCTGCTCCTTTTATCTATAGATTAACCCGATAAAAAAGGAACATACATAACAAATTTCATGAAAATAATAAATAGAGGGATGAGTAACTAACTTCACAATAAACATTTATAAATCCATGTTTTCTTACTATTACGTTTGACAAAATATTGAACATCACTTTCAATGGGGTTAGTTTGATAACTGATAACCTAAAACTACGTTTCTAATGGATGATATTCATTTACCGTCACAAAATAAAGATTAAATGCCAAAGCGTTCTCATTTACTTTCAAAGACTCATTTACCATCACATTCCTCCCACTCAATAAAGAGATAAAATAAATTTCATGTATCTTCAAGTTTCCCGAGGATTTTACAAAAAATCTGAATTTATCTTTCTTGGAATGAACACATATATACAACTACACATTTTAAAATATTACCCCACGCAGTCAGTTCTAAGCATCTTTCAATAATTATGAACATCTATAGATCATAGCTGATCCTTTCTATTTCTCCCTATTGTACCAACCGTAAGTCACACAATTGTACATAATTCCTTTTGTATATATTATGCTTGTATCTGCGCTCTTCCCTCGCACTAAAAAGAACCTGAATGATCATGTCTCCGTTTTGCTCTGTAACATTGTCTGTCTCTCGAACAGGTGATGTCCTGTTGCCTTGAGGTTTTGTATATAAAGAAGCGTGTTCCTTAATAAACAACTCAGTCGTTTCCAATCTGCCTTTGAGTTCACACCCTTACTCGGCGCCGTCACATTGGTGACCCCGGAAGTCGACTCGCTCCCACTGCCTTCCACCCCCACTGCCCTCGCCCCTCCATCATTGGTACTATGACGGAGGCAGACTCTACTCTGGCGGTTGGCACTGCAGCTGCCCCATTGAAACTTTCACCGTTTGCCCGCGGAGAAGCGTGTGCTTTGTTTCAACGCGATGAAGTCCACTTTCGTATCAGGGGCGTGACTCGCTCAACCACCAAAGCGGATTATGTTCTCGCGGCGATACCCAAGGACACCTTCCCAGAAATATCCGACTGGCTTTGTGAACAAGGAGACACCCCAATAGCGTATGACGCCCTCAAATCATACCTTCTGCAGCAGTACTCGCCGTCGCCAGCCGCCCGTATAGCAAAGCTTTTTCAGCTCTTGCAACAACCGTTGGGGGACCAAAGGGCTTCGCTTGCCCTCAGGGAAATGACCAGTATCGCTCGCCTTCAACCTGCCGCAGACGGCTCTCCTTGTGAGGTGAACCTACTCCGTGCCCTTTGGATACGCCGTTTACCTAAACCTGTGCGCGCTGCCATACCCGATGTCGATAGTTTACCCATAAAGGACTTGATGACCAAAGCCGACGCCCTTATGGACAGCCACTTCAAGACCTCCATCAACGCCTCCACCCCTGACGACGAGGATGCCTATTCAACGACAACCGAAGCTGACATGAATGCCGTAGGACATACACGCCTACCCCGTGATGTGCCGAAGCGGCGACAAAGCCGCCCACCACCCACCTATCGCTCGCGCCCCAATAAACGACTTTTACAACCACCTCCCATCCGCCGCAGTTTTGCTACTACCACTTCAGATTCGGGGCAACCGCGAAGAAATGTGCCAAAGATTGTCAGTGGCCAAAAAACGTGTAAGTAGGCCATCGCTTGTGGCAGTGGCCTCCCATGTTTCTAATCTTTTCTTTTTACAGGATGCAGGAACGGGCGTGCGATTTTTGGTAGACATGGGTGCTTGTCATTCTCTTTTGCCAAGGAAACTCTTCAAGGCACAACGTAGTCTGTCTACATCTGTCGACGTCCGCTTGGTAGCTGCCAACGGATCTGCGATACCCACCTACGGTTACGAGAACCTCACATTATCGTTCGGAAACGGTAAATTCAATTGGAAGTTTCTCGTTGCTGACGTCACAATGCCAATCCTCGGTGCGGATTTCCTCTCTCATTTCCACCTTCTGGTCGATGTCGCCCACCGACGATTGGTCAACGCAGACTCGTACTTGTCGACACCTCTTCAACCCGCCCCCTCTAACCTCGCTCTCCACATCAGCGCACCCACGGATGCCTACGCCCACCTCCTCACGTCGTACCCGGAAGTTTTCCGTCCAGAACTTCGCCAAACGCCCACGGTTCCTGCCAAGCACGGTATTTATCACCATATCAAGACAACGGGACCCCCAGTCTTCGCAAAATTCAGACGTCTGGCACCGGAACGATTGGCAGCCGCCAAACAGACGTTCGCCGAAATGGAGAAAATGGGCCTTTGCCAAAAGGCCTCCAGCCCATGGTCGTCACCCTTACACATCGTTCTGAAGAAAGATGGCTCCCTCCGTCCGTGCGGGGATTACAGGCGCCTGAACATGCAAACAGAACCGGATCACTACCCCCTCCCAAACATTGCCGATGTAACCTCCTACCTGCACAAAGCGAAGGTTTTCTCTACGCTCGACCTCCTGAAGGGGTATTATCAGGTGCCTATGAACCTAGAAGACATCCCCAAGACCGCCATCACCACTCCGTTTGGCACATACACCCTCAATTACTCCTGTTTTGACCTTCGTAATGCTGGGGCAACGTTTCAACGTCTCATGGATGGCATCTTAGGGGACCTCCCTTTCTGTGTATGTTATGTGGACAACATACTTGTGTTCTCCTCCTCAAAAGAGGAACACCTCCGTCACCTGCGCATCGTGCTCGACCGCCTGCAACAAAACGGCCTTGTAGTCCGGTACGACAAGTGTACCTTTGGCGCCAACGAAGTGTCGTTCTTAGGGCACCGTATCACTCCTGAAGGAGTCCATCCCCTCCCTGAGAAGGTAGCAGCCGTTCAGAATTTCCCCACGCCCTCGACCGTCAAAGCTCTGCAGGAATTCTTGGGCATGATCAACTATTATAACCATTTTCTGCCAGCCATTGCCGCCACACTTGCTCCCCTCTACGCCTCCCTCAAGGGCAAGCCAAAGGACCTGAAGTGGGGTCCCCTTCAAGAAGCAGCCTTCTGCAATGCAAAGAAGGCCCTATCAACTGCTGCGGCTCTCACTTTTCCTATCCCACACGCCCCTCTCCTTCTCTCCACCGATGCCAGCGACGTCGCTATTGGTGCAGTACTCGAGCAGGTGGTCAAAGGCTCGCCCCGCCCATTGGCCTTCTTCAGCAGAAAACTGTCCAAGGCAGAATCGGGTTATTCTACCTTCGATCGAGAATTGCTGGCGGTGCACTTGGCTGTCCGTCACTTTCGCCATTTCTTAGAAGGTACGCCCTTCATCATTCGCACAGACCACATGCCTCTGGTGCATGCCTTCACTCGACAGTCTGACGCCTGGTCCGCCCGTCAACGCCGACATCTCTCCGCCGTGGCTGAATACAATTGCACCCTCCAATACGTCCCTGGGAAAATGAATCCCGTTGCCGATGCCCTGTCAAGAAACACGTTGGCTGCCGTTCAACTGGGATTGGATTACAATGCCCTGGCTGAAGCCCAACGACAGGATCCAGAGTATCAAGCTTGTAGGACATCCTGCACGTCCCTCCGTTGGGAGGATTTTCCCCTCGAAGACTCCAACACCACCCTCCTCTGTGACGTCAGTACTGGTAGACCGCGACCTTGGATTCCTGCTCCCATGCGCCGACAGGTGTTTGATTTCATCCACGGCCTTTCACATCCCTCGTGCCGTTCTACTGCACAGCTGCTGAAGGCAAAGTTCATTTGGCACGGCATTTCTAAGGATGCTAAGGATTGGGTCTGCGCCTGTACTTCTTGCCAAACTTCCAAAGTACATCGACACATGGATTCAGGAGTGGGCACCTTTCCTCAACCTCAGCGTCGTTTCGCACACATTCACGTCGACGTTGTAGGCCCCCTACCCACATCACAAGGACATCGTTACCTGTTTACCGTCATCGACCGCTCAACTCGTTGGCCTGAAGCCATTCCCATGGAAACTGCAACGTCCGCCTCATGTACATCTGCCTTACTCTCTGGATGGATTTCAAGATTCGGTATCCCTGAGCATATTACTTCTGACAGGGGAACCACTTTCACCTCTCAATTATGGACGTCATTAGCGAATCTCCTGGGCATCACCCTACATCAGACAACGGCCTACAACCCCGCTGCCAATGGAATGGTTGAACGTTTTCATCGCACCCTCAAAGCAGCTTTGATGTCCCGCTGCAAGGATTGCAACTGGTTTACTCAGCTTCCCTGGGTCCTCCTTGGACTAAGGACCACTCCTAAAGACGCCCTCGATGTCTCGGCAGCCGAAATGGTGTATGGCGACCCGTTGGTCGTCCCTGCCGAATTTTTTCCTTCTACAACCTCCTCCTCCGATCTCCAGCGCATACGTCACGTCGTGGGAAAATTTACTCCGTGCCGCCAGACTTACAAGCCCCCAGCGAAGCATCACATACCAACGGACTTGCACTCTGCAACGCACGTCTTCCTGCGCAACGACACCAGCAAGCCACCACTAACGCCCCCTTACACGGGCCCTTTCCTTGTGATCCGACGCAGTCTGAAAGCATTCCTCCTCAACATTCGAGGTAAAGAAGACTGGGTCTCCATTGATCGTCTAAAACCTGCTTATCTTCTGCCAGATGACCCGCCTACAGTTCGCCTCTCTAGATCAGGGCGCCCTATCTAACATGTACAGTATGTCATTTTTAGGGGGGGAGCCATGTACCAACCGTATGTCACACAATTGTACATAATTCCTTTTGTATATATTATGCTTGTATCTGCGCTCTTCCCTCGCACTAAAAAGAACCTGAATGATCATGTCTCCGTTTTGCTCTGTAACATTGTCTGTCTCTCGAACAGGTGATGTCCTGTTGCCTTGAGGTTTTGTATATAAAGAAGCGTGTTCCTTAATAAACAACTCAGTCGTTTCCAATCTGCCTTTGAGTTCACACCCTTACTCGGCGCCGTCACACTATATAGAAGAATATTCGAGTTTCTAATTATCTAGAGTAATTCAGCAAAAAAAAAAAAAAATGTGTGGAAGAGGAAATTCTGGTAAAATTAAAAACACCAAAGAGAAAGTTTTTAGTAAAATTGATACCACAAAAGAGCAAGTTTCTGATAAAACTGAAAACACCACAAAGAACGGAATGTAGTAGAGAATAGAAATTTTAGACATCCAACACCCATATCTCCAGAAAAGAGTAACAGTATCAATTCCGTTCTGTGTAACTTCTATTATATTTCTCGAGAAGGTGACAGTCAACTACAGTTGTTTCTTGAAAAGTGTATACAGTCCCAAGTGGAAGGATAAATCTGCAGCGGCCATTCAGCCACCCAGTAAAGTACTTATACACAAAAGAATGACCACCCCCCCTAAGAAAAAAAAAAAAAAAAAAAAAAAAAAAATCATCCAGACTTCCTTAAATTTTTCATAACCCTTTTAAACTATTCTCAAAACTTTATCTTATGCTTTAACAAGGACATGTCCCGTTTCTTTATGTTTTATTCACTAACATTTTCTTATTTTTGGAATGTATTCCGAATGTTTTATCCGATTTGCCATTTTATTTCTAGCCCTTCTTTAATTAAAACAGGGGATATACTAGTTAGATTATTATGAATACAAAGTACTGAATAACAGTCACTTTTTGTGTGAAAAAAAAATCACGTATTTATTATACATTCCAGCGGCATTGCATAAGCAAAATAAAGTCTGAACGTTCCATGGAAAAAGCAGTGATACCAGTTGAGATAAAAAATGCTTGACAGCTTTTTTGTGGAGATAAGATTATACATTCAAAAGTTCAAAGGATGAAGGAACCTTTTGACTGACAATAAAGACATTACCTTGGATGGAAGGAGGAGAAAGTTTTATTTTCGGTTAAATCATAGATTCTCTTAATACAAAATATGAACACACTAAAAAACCACAATGAAAACAAATTCTTAATGGAGCTTTAATGCTGCCCTTGGCCACTCGTCAAAAACGTACTGTAGTCGTGGAAATACCTGATTACGTGACCGAATGAGTTAATGAATATAATCAAAGAGTTCAAACGAAAGAGTTTTTAGAAGCCTATAGGCTAGATATGCTCAGGCTCTATAGTGCAAGCATAAGAAGGAAAAAAAGCGAAACATAAGCTTCTTGATGGATGGATGGTTGAAATTGGAAGCAGGAAGAGATTCCAAGGGTTTGGCTACAGAGGGAAAGAAATTCATCAACTTTTGATTCGTAAGTCACTATGTCATAACCAGTGAGATGGGTTGGCAGGTTGCCTAAACGTATTGCCACCAAAACAAACATGAAACAGGAATTAGACGAAATATTTTATATATTCATTAAATTCAACAGGAGTAATGATAATATAACAACTAAGAGTCTCCTCATCACACTTCGTCTCATCTTTAGCAATAGCAATAACATCTAAAACTATTGTTATCCTATTATCACCATTATCTCTATCACCACCGACGTCATCATGTCTTCCGGTTCGGCGCAACTAAGCAAACACTAAGAAAACTCATGTTCATTGTTAAGAATATCAAAAGTGAATTCAATTGTTTTCCACTTTTTTATAAATGGTATTCATTTCTCCAGATCCTTGCTTCAGAAGTCTGTGGCCTTTATGAATATCCAATACAAATGTTGGCTAATTTGAAATATATATAATTACAATCTAAATTCTCATGAAAATATATCAATCATTGATAATAATAATAATAATAATAATAATAATAATAATAATAATAATAATAGAAACAATCATAATAATAATAATAACAACAACAACAACAACAACAACAATAATAATAATAATAATAATAATAATAATAATAATAATCCTCTTAAATGATCATGAATACTATCCCTACTGATATAACATAACAATTTGCGTCATTACTTGAGAATATTGGTTTACGGAGTGCAAACCAAGACCATATTTAGAAATAACTACCAAATTAGTCACAGACAAATTGTTCCAGTGCTTTGATGAAGAGCAATGGAGCGCAATCATGAACTTATACCAGGAATAATCAGCTTAGGCTTGTCCTTCATTACTTCCAGGCTGCCATCCTTCATAAAGACCACAACCGGCTTTATTTGCACGAAAGGCTGTTCGATCAAGTTGTATCAGAGATAAGTAGAAATATATGAGATTGGAATACTTAGCTTATTATGAAATTTACCATCTTGCGAATGAGATGTTTTGAATAGGAAATGCAGAGCCGAGTTAAAAAAAAGAAAAAAAAAAGACAGGTCACAGTGGCGCTATTTTTATTTAGTCAGAGTAAAAGTATGAATCAACAAGTTTAAAAATCAGAAATAATGCGTAAAAAAGAAATAGACTTTAAAATTAACAATAAAACCTTTGAAACCAAAGAATGAATGACTTTAATGTAAAAAATATGCACAATTTGAAAATTTCAAAAAATGTAAGAGGTTGCGCATATAGAATAAAATGGCTGGGAGAAATAAAAAAAAATAAAAAAAGAACATTGTTTATGAATATTAAATTTCTTATTCATACGCTTCTAAGAACAAAAGTGATTTGTTATAAATTTATGGAATTTTTAGTAAAGTTTTTGGCGGTATGACAACTGGCCATCATTCAGATGCAGTTTATCATTCGAACTTCAGCCATGCAAAAGACAGAAAAGGAATAATGTTTCAATCCATCGACAGCCTACCTGGTAACTGAATTTTGAAATTCAGCTTTTGAGACACAAGGAATAAACTTTCAATTTAAAATCTTAGTTAAAAAAACGAATTCTAACTTTAGAAACGTACACAGAGAAAGAAAGCCTGAGCCTAAATTTTGGGATAAAAGTTTTAGGTATAAGACCGAAGAACGTATTAGATTCTAATGGATATTTGACACCAGCTAATATAGAAAAAAAAATGTTAGGAATAATGTTAGGGAGGATTATTAAGTATGCTTTAAGAGCCTAAAATCTTTACGGTGATATAAATAGTAATAGTATTTATATATACTATTATTATTATCATTAACCTATTGTTATATAATTGCTCAGTCATAAATATCTGTAACGTAAATGACTTGTGATTTCTAGTGTATGGGAAAAATCTACGGCGATGTAGGAAGACTAGAATGCTTCAGAATGTTCTAAAGGGAATACGTGGAATTTAGAAAAGAAGTGACATTATTTGAAATGAGTCTTGATTCCGAAATTATGTTTTATCTTAGTAAATAGGGGTTTCCATGTGAAAGTGTTTTCATCAAGTGAAAAGGAATATTTTTAGTTACCTCCTATAATAGTATTAACACAGAAAGTTCTTTTATTACCAAGATCCTTACAAGAGAATTTAGGGAAAGAGGTTTTGTGAGTATCACGTGACAGCTATAAAATACAGATCCAAGAAGGGCTATATATACGGGGCCAGTCTATGTGATTACTACGCCGTCCTACGGAAGGTAAGTTAACCTTTGACTACTGATACCCCTGTTCTCTCTTATGTCTCTGATGTCAATAACTAACTTTATTGTTTTTGAATGGTTCAAGTATCAATATAACTATCTAAGTCCTATTATAATTTTTTAGTTTGAATTGCTTTTGTTGCTAAAGGGTTAATATAACTTGATAAGCAAAGTACCATTGATTGTTTGAATCCTTTCAAAGAAACAACGCATTAATAACTGTATAATTGCTGTTTGTCATTTGGCCTAATTACTAAGCCTTAACTTTTACTTAATCTATTGTTAATGATATCAAGTTGTGTGTTAATCTGTAGATCGATACAAATTGTATAATTTGGATCCGTGCTCTGACTGTAGCAGGACATAAGCATCGTATGTATATCTTTAACCGAATACTATACTTTTGAGATTTCTTCCGATTTAGTACAGGCGATTGTGGACGGATATGTAAAAATTATGATTGTGTAAAATATGTAAAGTAAAACCTGCTTGATACCACTTCATTGCACTAAGTGATGTTTTTTAGAAAAAAGTGTATATTATCTTTAGATATGTAAACAAAATCATATTTTCGTAATCCATCCGTAATATTTAATCTTTGAACTTGTTTTGTATAACTCTGTTACCACCTTGGTTTGGGTCATTATTACTCTTCAAACCTTTTAGGTCGTATACCTAAAAAAAAAAAAAAAAAAAAAAAAAAAAAAAAAAAAAAAAAAAAAAAAAAACTCTCTTAAGCTAGAGTATTTCAGATAATTGATTATTCTGATTGATTTTCTGAACTTTATAACCACAAAATCTAACTGTGATGACTGATCCTTTCATCATATCTTCTGAAGAATCCTATATCTTATTTATTTCAACTTATTGATGATATGACTGCAGTTCAGATAAACATACATTTTCACAATTCTGTGGGAACAAATTACCCTTTTCATATTCCCTAGCAGATGTCAATTCTCATATATTGATATTCTCTGACTGATTTTGAGCGCTTGAAAATTTTACAAGGAATTTCATGAAAGCAATGCAACAATGAATCCAGGCACTGATGTAAATAAAATTCCTCATCTATATATTTTGTTAAATAATATAGTACTATAATTCATCTGGAAACAAATAGCAGATAAAAACAAGGGCTATCAAAGATTTTTTACCTCTGTAAAAATTTAATGGGGTCATCCATGGCCTACGATCTATCAGTGATGGAAATTTAGTCAAAATCTGTCAATATGTTTTGATGTTATCTTTAAAATGGCGAAAAATGCAAATCCGGATCTTGAATCTGGGTCCGGATCATCTAGAAAACCATGCCCTAAGATCTATCTGTGGTGAAAATTTCGTAAAAATCTTTTGAGAAGTTTTAATGTTAACTTTAAAATGGCGGAAAATGCTAATCCAGATGTAATATCCTGATCCGGATCCAGATCATCTCCACAATTCAATAGAGTCGTCCATGACCTAGGATCTACCTGAGGTAAAATTTTTGTCAAAATCCATCTAGTAGTTTTCACGTTATCTCGAAATCTGGATCTAGAATCCGGATCCGAATCCGGATCATCTAAAAAATTCAATGGGGTCGTTCATGACCTAACATCAAGCTTTGGTGAAAATTTTGTCAAAATCCGTCTAGTAGTTTTGATGTTTACTTTAAATTCGAATCTAGACTCCAGATCCGGGTCCGGTCACCTCTAAAATTTAACGGGGTCGTCCACTTTACGAAAGAAGTAGTGCCAATAATCATAGGAACACTAGATACCATACCTAAGTCACTGAAAAGAAATCTTGGGGAAAGTGAGGATTCCTAAGGAAGCTGGATGTAACCTGGAACCCTATGCAATAACCCACCGGTCTCTGTAGACTGAGTTTGACATGATAATAATAATAATAATAATAATAATAATAATAATAATAATAATAATAATAATAATAATAATTTATTCAACCGCCAAAGATAACCATTCAACCCATATCGAAGTAAATGTTTGCTGTGGCTTTTCTATGGCAAATATCAATAGGAAAATTGGTATGGACAAATCCCACAAATCCCTGAAAATTTCATATAAATATGTAAAGTATTTTACAAGTGATTCACGGCGTCGCCGAAAATCTGCGTCCGGCGGATATCGAAAAACTGCTACAGTGACTTTTCTATTGCAAGTATCAATACGAAAACTGATATGGATATATTTCACATATTACCCATCAAACCCTGTGAAAATTATTTAGATACCTGTAAAACTCTAGTAAAAGTCGTCACTTACGAACGAAAGTGACAGCCAGGGCATGCCTATAGCAGAAGTGAACATGAAAATTGGCAGAAACAAAGCTTTATACACACACACACACACACACACACACATATATATATACATATATATATATATATATATATATATATATATATATACATATATATATATATATATATATATATATATATATATATATATATATATATATAAATATATATATATATATATATATATATATATATATATATATCTATATATATATATATAATCCTTTAAAATATCATTTATATGTATTTATTGGTATAGGAGTTATTGACCCCGCCACCGAAAATATCAGCTGCTCCCCCCGCCCCCATCCCGCTCCGAAATCTATGGTTAGGGAATGACGGGGCTACTGGTTGGGTGAGATAACTTACAAAAATTGGCATTTCATATAAGGTCACTCACTTCCTTCGCAAAATAAATAAATAAATAAATAATAATAATAATAATAATAATAATAATAATAATAATAATAATAATTATTATTATTATTATTATTATTATTATCATCATTATTATTATTATTTTCATTATAAAATTAGACAAGAACTTTTATCGTATGAAAATATTTCTATTACTTATCATTTTAGTGAATAGATTACCATAGATTTCCGAATGTTAATATATTATTAAATTTGAATGGTACATCATATTATATTAAGCTGAACTGGACACTACGTCTTCGCGAGCACCCAATTTGAAGCAATATAATCCTTTAGCAGGAGCGGGAATAGGGAGGAAACCCGTGTTAAGCGTTTGAGTCTTGAATTAGTTCAAGTCAGGTCACTTCAATTTACGAAGTTTGTTCTCGCAAAAATTTTATTTAATTTTCCACATTGGTGAAACTTTAGAAGTAGAGAAAAGTTTTTTTTTATTATTAACAATTTATCTGTGGATTTGCCTTTAAAAACGATGCTTACTTTATTTGATTTGAACATTTCACTAAGAAAAATCAGATTTCCCTCATTGGAGAAGAGAAATGGGACAATATTACCAAGTTCATATAATGGAGTTACGACCGATTTGTAAAATGAGCATATAAGTCAATAATAAGTAACGGCATCATATAATTAAAGCCTCGCTGATGTCATTGCGGAATAGGAGATTATTTGTGAGGTAAAAAATTAAGGTAAAGCAATAACTATAAGTAATGGCTTTTGATACATTCCTCATCAAATAATAGAACAATTCACAAAATTTCACATTGTATAATGGAAGAAAGTGAAAATGACACAGATTGAGTTTAGAAATACTTCGTTAATAATGGTGAGGAATGATGCTGTACGAAAGAATCTTTTAAAACAAACGATGAAAAAAAAAAAAAACATACTCTCACATCAAACAATACAAGGGAAGTGCTTAGATTCAACGAGGATTAGTATAAAAATATTTGAAAATTAATTGGAAATACACATTTCGAATGAAAAATTGAAAGAGAAAAGTAATACTTCAGCAAGCTAAAAAAATCATACAAGATACCAATGTGGAAATGATGAAGAAGAATTAGGAGGACCACAAGGGAATCAGTTAAATGAATTTTAATGTCCATCGATAGTATTAAAAATATTCAAGAAAATCATAGAAAACACACGAACTTTTAGATTAGAAAATTAGATGAAGAAATCTTTCAAAAATCCTTACGAAAAAGCAACAACTAACACATAAACAAGATTATAAAACAATCACTTCACAGAAGACATTGTTGAAAAATAAGATGATGAAATATACCTGAATAGAAAAGAAAATAATTATTAAAGTGAAATAAAAGGTCAAATAAAGCATCTTATAGTGTTGGACACTGCTGCTTTAGACCATATAGCAGAAGAAAGCACAACCTCTCAGACAGAACAAGTAGTACGGAATATACATATTCTCCAGCATCAAGTAGGGATAGTTTAAGCCGTATTAAATGAAATATTGCAACGAATGTGGTGTTCCACCTGTATACAATGGCTGGACATCAACGTTGATCAACACGAATATAATGACTAGGCATCAAATTTTCTCTCTTGAATAGATAAATTATACAGCCAGCATGAAAGGTTTCATTTCTTTCAATCAGCAAAATATTCGTAGACTATTCTATTTATTTTTTTTATTGTCCCCAAAAGCTTTACTTCAACAAATTCTGGCTCCCGGCATAAAAGGTAGTCTTAAGGACTAGATTTTTATGTTACAAATGAAGACCACTCTACAAAAAAGCCAAAAACCATGAATAAAGTTCTGAAAGTCTATATTTGACAGTAAATTGTCACTTGAGAGAGAGAGAGAGAGAGAGAGAGAGAGAGAGAGAGAGAGAGAGAGAGAGAGAGAGAGAGAGAGAGAGAGAGAGAGAGAGAGAGAGGTTATCTTGTAAACAGATCTCTCTGACAAATATCTCATTACTGGTTGTGTCCTGGAAATAATTGGCCATTGTCCGTGCCTCAGGGGGATCCCTGGACAATGAATACATAAGTGTATGAGAGAGAGAGAGAGAGAGAGAGAGAGAGAGAGAGAGAGAGAGAGAGAGATCCTACAGTTCGAAGTCTTTTAGTTATGTAAAACATCAGAACAAAATATCCTCATGATTTACGGATTGGTTTGTGTATTAAAACTGGGCACATCCTGTCTCATTGTAATATGTTTTCTAAGTATCGGGAGAATTTTTTTTTATATATATATACAAAGGAAATAACAGAAGTTAAAAACTGTGAGGTAGAAAATTCATAAAACTTATACCCAAAGTTATCTTCTCCAGAAAAAGACAATACGGTAGAGCATAAAGATATGAAGAACATTAAAAGCCGTGCCGAGCCTCTCCTTGGATATAAAAAAAAAAATCTATTTATGTTTCCCCGTCAAAGAGTCAGTTCAATTAATTTTTCCTTTGTTGGGCATAGGAAAATAAGACAAGGAACATAGCTAGGAAGATATACGAGGAAAATAAAAAAAGGTTACAAAATGTTATTTGGGTCAAATTCAAATGGCAAGATATCAAAAGATAATCAACATCATCTGATATAAAAAAACTAGTTTATTGAAAGCCAAACTACAAAAGATGAAACGAAATTTATCAAAGAATTGCCGCATTATCTACTTTGGATTTGTTAGGTTATTTAGTTGCCTTGAATAATTAAAAAAAGATCAAGCATTTATGATCTAAGTTGCAATTTATAGGATTAAATTATATTTGACATATTTCATACGGTTCACGATGCCAGAAAACCTCAAATTAATCAATCAATCAATCATGAAACCGAAGTGTGTATAATTCTTATATTGATGAAGCGTCTGCAATTGATATTATCATATTGTGCATTAGAAAAATCTTCGAAACTGTAAACGAAACACTGATAAGAGGTAATTAGTTGTTGAGAAGTTTAACTGAGAGACAAGGAGCAATGTCTAAGATTGGAGAATTAGTTAGGAGTAAATATTTATTTTGGGGGAATAATAAATTGAAAGAGAAAGTATGCCTCAGTTACAACACTTAGCATCCAATCTACAAATTCTAAAATAATAGAGAGAACCACTGCCATCCATATTATTATCAAAATTTTCATTATACTAAACTAAATAGGGGTTAAGGTATATTGTATATAGTCATTGTTCCTCCTGCGATTGAAATTTATTTCTGACATTTGATCTGTCGTCTCCAATTTCTTGCTGTTATTATGGGTTGTCAAACAGTGGTCAAGCATGATAATATTTTACTTGAGTAAACGAACGCAGCTTTTGATTAAGTTCTTGTACGTCAATGAATATAAGATTTGACATATATGTTAAATACTTACATCACATGCTGGTAACTTCGATTTTCTAAATCTTGAGGCTGTCGTGGCGGGAACGAAAAAAAGGAAAAGACTTGAATTGCACCCAAGTTTATTATTTCCTTCAGGGTCACGCTCGACCTAGAATTCAGGATGGGAGATGCAGCCTTGTGGCCTGATGTGGAAAACAACGGGCCACAATAAAACTAAAACTGTTGATATCTACATGGTGGTATTTCCCCGCTTTGGCTAAATAATAAGAATATAAAAAAACTTCAAATAATAAGCAAACTCACAATCAGAAACATACACACACAAAAAGAGAGAGAGAGAGAGAGAGAGAGAGAGAGAGAGAGAGAGAGAGAGAGAGAGAGAGAGAGAGAGAGAGAGAGAGAGAGAGAGAGTGTGGTTTAAGGTAAAAAGATATCCAGGATTCCTGCCAATTACAGAGAGACTGGAAATGATATGGAAATTATTTAGCTCTCGGATAGGAAAACAAATAGCTTTGATAGTTGATCAGGTAATTTGATCACTAAGCACGAATACTCATGCACAACAAGAGCAATATATATATATATATATATATATATATGTATATATACATATATATATATATATACATATATATATATATATATATATATATATATATATATATATATATATATATATATATGTATATATATATATATATATATATATATATATATATATATATATATGTGTGTGTGTGTGTGTGTGTGTGTGTGTGTGTGTGTAGCCTATGTATATATGTATATACAGTACTATCATCCTCATCATCATCATCATCAGCCGTTACTTATCCAGTGTAGAAACAAAGTCCTAAGACGTGTCCCTTAGCTCCCGTCTATTGATAGTCTTTTTATGGCAGTGGGTAATCGCAGACTTTCTTAGTTCGTCAATCCATCGTCTTCTCTTCTTTTGCTATATTTAACGGACCACTTTTGTTGATCTCAATATCCATCTCTTATCTATTATTCTCCTTATGTCTCCTGCAATATCCATATCTTTTTCTTACATGTTAAAATATCCTCTACTTTAGTTTGCTCTCGCATCCATGTTGCTCTTTTTCTCTCTATTATGTTTTTCCCATTATTATTCATCCAATAGCGCTTTGAGTTGTATCTAGCTTATGTTCTAAGACTTTAGTAAAGATCTAAGTTTCTGATGCATAAGGCAATACTGATACCCCATCTTAATGAATACTTTTTTTTTTGGAGAAAGTGGCCTTTTACATTTTATATTGTCAATTTGTTTAAAATCACGTATATTTATTTACAATTTCTGAGGTTCGTCCATAACCATTATTTGTTGTGTTCCTGCATTTTCATTGAACATTATTTTAGCTTTACTCATATTCGTTTCCAGTTTCTTCATTCATATCTTCTATCATCCTTTGCAGTTCCTCCCATGATTCACTAAACACAACTATGTCATCTGCAAATCTTAAGTTGTTAAGGTATTCCCCATTCATATTAATTCCTAAATTTTCCCAATCTAAATTTACTAAAACTTCTAGGCATGCTGTGAATAATTTAGGAGAGATTGAGTCTCACAGTCTAACTCCTAACTCAGTCAAGCATAAACACATACATGTGACATTTCTTAACAAAGATATTTTCATTTAATAGTATGAAAAATAAAAATGTCCATCATAACAATACGAATATATTGCAATTAGGGTAATCATACATACATTGTATCCCATTAACATACTGCTATTTGTTCATATCGAGACACTGAAATGAGGTGGGGATCACAAGCAAAAATGTATTCTTAATCTAAAAGGAAGGAATTTCCACCCCTGATATCTAATGGTTGATTCTATATCGTGTATTCCGTTTTAATCGAGATTGATAATGAGATATTTGTATCTCATTTAGATGAGCACCGTTTCTTAACTGCAAACTTGAGAATTGTTATGAAACGAGAAAGGATCTGATATTTTGTTTCTATTTCTTGTTATGCAGTACAGTGTACCTTTTGCAATAAATATTAGTTCTAGGTATTTCACAAACAAAGTATGCAGTGAATGGTAGACTTCGAGAACAAAGAAATACATAAGAATTAATGATTTTATATAAGGAATTCTCTGATATATACACTATATATATATATATATATATATATATATATATATATATATATATATATATATATATATATATATATTCTTAAAAAGCTGGTCTAGCATGAGACTAAATATTTTATTCATGTGTTATATTTGTGTATTTAAGATATGTATAGCCAGCTCGTAGGGTGGGTCTCCCTCATGTAGTATTAAGTGAATGTATGTAAATTACATAAGACTTTCGCCATTCATTAATTGTATTTTCCTTCAATTCAGTATAAGTAAACTTATGTTATTTTTAGGAATTAACTTTTACTTCACGTAGTTTTGTTACGAAGTCTTCTGTAAACTTCTTATAAAGTATGCTGTATGACACACACTAGGTATGAGCACGAGGGATTTCGTCATTTTCCCATGGGGTTAGAAAGTGCTGTGAAAATTCCAGACTAAGAACCGAAGTAAGAGATTGGTTTTAGAGTAGTTCTCGTAAAGGAATCACTAGTTTTGAGTTATGTAAAGAGACCTTTGGATATTCAGTGTTCATATAGGCTGGGACCTACGTAATATTCTCAGAACTCGGGTATTTTTCAAGTATAACAGGTTTATTTAAAATAAAGCAGGTGAGATTTGGAGCTCTGGAATTTACGTAATTCGCTAGTTGTATTGTATATATATATATATATATATATATATATATATATATATATATATATATATATATATATATATATACATATATATATATATATATACTTTAAGAAATCAGACCTTAGATATATAATTTGAGAGCAGAGTTTGGTAAAGATTTTTATCAAATGAGAAATATTGTTTTATAGCAAGTAATAAAAAACAATAGTATCATGCAAGCATCACGATTGAATAAAGTAATCAATCAAATCAACTTTTTTTAGAGTAAATTTTAAGTATATCTTAAAAACTATTCAGTGTCCAAACACTCAAATTTGGGGAGTTTTGTTAAGAAGTATTTGCTGAGGACAAGAGACAACAAAATCATTACAGATTAGATTCATATTAAAGCTAAGAACTACATTATGAACATAGTAAAATGCCATTCTTAGAAGTATTTCTAAAATCATACAAAGGAAAGGGGCTTGTTATAACGAAAGATGTCTGTACTTCATTTTATACTTGTATCAAAAAAGAAATTACATCGTACACATGGAGATAAAGTCTATCCAGCCACTGGATACTGGTATAATTCAGACCTTATGAACGAAAAGACGTCTGGGGAAACAATTCACCTCCATCCTGTCCATCAGGATCCCAAAAAGCCTAGGTCCCACAGCATCCCAAATCCAAACCAACCTCTTCCCCTTCTTCCAAGAACGAGGTTTCTCCATTTGGTGGCGGTGAGCGAGCGCGGTGTTTGGCAAGCATAAACACAGACAAAAATATCTTTGAATTATGAATTTGAGCCAATGGTGGAAGCACAATACCACCTTGTGTGTGCTTAGCCAAGAGCAAAGGGAAAACCTCTCAGTTAATAAAAGAGAGAGAGAGAGAGAGAGAGAGAGAGAGAGAGAGAGAGAGAGAGAGAGAGAGAGAGAGAGAGAGATTAACCTAAGACTGCAATGCAGGTGTGCTACTGTTTACTTTTTGGCAATGTTTTCTTATAGCTTGCTTCTATAAAATTTACTTTAATTACCAGCAAAATACCCATTTCTATGGATATGAAATGATTAACTATATATTCAGCAAATAATACGTCTTTTCAACAACTTTAGTGTCAAATTAATGTCCACTGTTGTACAAATGTGCGCTTATTTGAGAAATCCTCGTTAGAAGCGTATAATATTATAGGGTCTAATATAAAAGTTAATTCTAGCCGACCAAGAAGGAATTCAGGCAAGACCGAAGAAAGTGGACACAAACTAATTTAACCTTGATCACCGTGAAACAAAACATAGACGTAAAATTATATTGATGAATGTAATAATGATGTTATAACTTTCTACTTCTTTATAAGTATATCACATTTGTAGTCCTAAATCAGAGGGAAAATTACTAAAGTTTCCCAGCACAGGCCCGAATGGATTCTTGGAAAGAAGCAATAATGCTGTCTCTTGAAAGACATGACTAGGGTGAAAAAAAAAAAAAAAAAAAAAAAAAAGCTGTCCTATGGTGATTTAAGGGTTACATTAGTTTCCAGGAAGGATGATTTCTGGACTTAGTTGTCTCGATAATAACAATGATGATATTAATGATAATAATGATAATGAAAACAATATTAATGACAATCATCTTCAGCATAGTCATTTTCACACTCTTTATTTTCATTATGATAGTTATAAATTTAATTCATCATTTCTCCCTCATTATCTTTTGTGTTTCATAATTCATCCATCTATCGGACTCAATGGACCCCGATATGGATCACGGATAAAGTGATACATCGATCAACATCCTTCCCCCTCCCGGGAAAGCGTCCGGCGGCCAAACGCTTTAATCATCCGGTTAAAAAGTCATTAACTAAAGGCAATTTTGTCCTCTCACCCGAAATTAAATGGAATCCTGTTGGGCTGTCCCGCCTAAATCAGCCAATGATGATTTATGGCTTAATCAAAACACACTTAGCTTAACACTTTTCGACATTTCATATCAGTGACGTTTGAATTATGACATGAATTTTATGGTGACATGTTTGTACTAGTATTTGGATAAACACGTAATTAAATATAGAAATATAAATAAAGCAAAATTAAATTTAGTAAACACATACGCATACTCATATATATATATATATATATATATATATATATATATATATATATATATATATATATATAGGTATATATATATACATATATATGTATATATATGTATATATATATATATATATATATATATATGTGTGTGTGTGTGTGGTGTGTGTGTGTGTGTTTATGAATTCGTAAGGTTTACCAATGTTCATGTAATTTTTTTGAGGACTTATGTATTCCATTCCAACCATTCCTTAGTTTGATATGATGTTCCTAATACTATAAAAAATATATCTTTTCATCATAACCAGCCCTTTTCATTTGTATGATTTTCGACATACTTCTTAGAATGGTATTTTGCTAAGCTCATAAAGTAGCTATTAGCTTTAATGCAAATCTAATCTGTAATCATTTTGTTGTCTCTTATTTGATAAATAGACTTATCTCTAATAATACTACTTACAAATACAAGGAGAAATAAATTTATACAAGGTCTTGAAGCCAGGTTCTTGAGAATTATGGTGTTATTTCACTTTCGTCTTGTCCACGGTCTATAAAATGAAGCTAAAAAATTACCAAAGAATTATACGGCGACATGACCATTAGAACTAATTATTATGTTATGCTCAAAATAGGGATTTGCAATAAATGACTGATTATTATTCAGATGAAGAATTGAGGCAGTTATAAAACCAGCTGATAAAATTACAGGTAGCTTGCGATCCTTTTGACGTTTCTAAACAGAATTATTGTGCCGTTAAATAAACGAAAACCAAATAATTTAAGAGTTGTCTAAGAGGAGAGTCGATTTCTTACACTATTTTCATTCAACAATGTTTAAGGGAATTCCTTACTATTTCTTTTTGGTAACCAATGAACACATTTTGAAAAAGGAAAACTGAGAAAGTAAAATGTTACAAATTTGGGTGTTTAGGATATCTTTCATGAGAAAATAAAGGATCTTCCGGCAAACTACTTTCTTACCAAAATATCCCCAAAATATCACATTGTTTTGAAAAGTGCATTTGTCGCTATCATAACCTGACAGAACGATGATAATTCTACGTCATGGAAGAGTAAAAAATTGACACCGCTTCTTATCATTTGTCTGTCTGCCTGGAGAGAGAGAGAGAGAGAGAGAGAGAGAGAGAGAGAGAGAGAGAGAGAGAGAGAGAGAGAGATATCGGATATGCAGTAAAGCCATTAGTCAAATGAAGCAGAATATGAAAAAGACTTCGAAATGGACTCTATAAGCAAGAGAGAGAGAGAGAGAGAGAGAGAGAGAGAGAGAGAGAGAGAGAGAGAGAGAGAGAGGGGATGGCTTTAACAACGATCCGTGAAAAGGGCCATTTGCACAATGAATCCTCCTGATAGCCCCTTGCAACAGCCTCCGCGGAATTACCCATTCGGAGAGCAAATGCGATGATAATTACTCCAATTACTGGTGGAATTACGAGGCCATCGTCGATTGTTGTCATATGTTTGTGTATCGGAGTTAGTGGCCCTTGAAAAAAACCCAGTTTAGGAGGAGTGGACGAGAGTCGATTTTGAGCACGCAATGCTAATATTGAAACTCGCTAACCTCCATTTACTCATGTATCTCACTGCGACTCATTACCTATTGCAGAAGATCTATCTTTGCTATTGCAGAATTTACCAAGAGAAGTTCGTTACATCATTCTGTTGCTTATTAACTGGTCTTCTTCAATCTTATATTACCACCTTTTACCAACAATTTTGCTCCTTCCTCTGTCTAGCGTGCTATAGTGAAAACCTCCAAAAGATATTCCGTAGTTGCAATAAGGTTTGCAGTTTGTGTACCCTTATGAAAAATTGTATAAAGGCCTTCATGGAATTCTATAAACTTTTAAGTTTCAATGCTTAACCAACGATGTGAAAAATATGATAAAGTTATTGTGAAATTTAAATTTTTTGGAATTTCTTATAAAAAGTACGAGAGCATATGCAGGGTCACAAATACATACGCACGCGCGCGTGTGCACACACACACACACACATATATATATATATATATATATATATATATATATATATATATATATACATATATATTTATATATATACATATATGTATATATATATATAAATATATATATATATATATATATATATATATATATATATATATATATATATATATATATATATA
>NC_090750.1:33628051-33633051 GCF_036898095.1 Palaemon carinicauda | reverse complement strand
ACTTCATAAGACAAATCTTAATATACATATATATATATGTATATATATATATATATATATATATATATATATATATATATATATATACAGAGAGAGAGAGAGAGAGAGAGAGAGAGAGAGAGAGAGAGAGAGAGAGAGAGAGAGAGAGAGAGAGAGAGAGAACGGATCTTTCAATTTTTTAAATTCATAGTTTCATGCGGTATATCAATTCTTTGACTATGCACGGTCTTCATTTGTTTACTTAGCTACTTATTTATCATAGTGCGTATAAGAAACTTACAGTATATGTGCATGTTGAAAAAAAAATAGATTATGTAAATATAATGACACGGGCTGCGATATTGCAAGAGCCCGTGTCTTGCTGGAAGGGCCAGGCAATCTTCAACAACAAGAAACATAATGTTGAGTCTGAACGAATAAATTTTTTTTGGTCTTATATGATACTTCATTCAACTTTTAACATATACATATGATTTTGCCAAAAGAATGGAAATTTATTTTCAACGAAACAAGCAGAGCACCTTACATGTCAGCAATCTCTCTCCCTCTCTCGTTACTGTATTAGGTTGTGCTAAAATTAATAAGTGAAAAAAGGAAAAAACGTTGGAAAGAGATTTAATTATAAAGAAAAAGTACGAAAAACAAATTGCTGCGTTGGAAATATAAAACGGTTCAGGTATATTTTTGCAGACTTTTTTTCTGTTAATAATACGAACAAACCGGCTTCATCATTGACGTAGAATACAGGGATTTATAACTTCTTATATGGGTCTACTTTCTTATTTTTTGGAGTAAGTTACATATGACTTGATGATATTCTAAATGATATTGCACTGATGTTAGAGGACGTGAAATATCGTCTCTTGAACGTTGTGAGTTTACTGTATTATAAACAAGTGCCCAATAAACAATAGGAAGAATGTCAGAACTTTTTTAGCATCTGTATGTACAAGTGGACTCTTCAGCCAAATCTCCCTCATGGAGGCAAATATGAATGTGGAATAGGAACGAAAAAATAAAAATTAAATAAAT
Organism: Palaemon carinicauda; assembly: GCF_036898095.1. Taxonomy (NCBI): domain Eukaryota; kingdom Metazoa; phylum Arthropoda; class Malacostraca; order Decapoda; family Palaemonidae; genus Palaemon; species Palaemon carinicauda. The sequence goes on along the minus strand of NC_090750.1, from coordinate 33,632,019 downwards.
GCGTGACGCATTTTGAAATGTATTTTAAAGCGGGAAAATGTGCAAATACATAGCAAGAGTACATATATTAGCGTGGTTGATAATGGCTCTGCCTGTTTTGAGGTAGTTTGGTCATATAAGAAGAAAGTATGACGATTCGTTTGGAGTAAAAGTGTATAATTCATAGGTGTTGAGAGGCAGCATGAGATGAAGACGAGAGAGGGTTGGGTAGGTGCTGTGAAAGATGTGCTGGAAAGGAGAGGTCTTAATATCAAAGAAGAGCAACAGGGAGTGCAACGCCGAGTTAAATACATTGTTGATAAACCTTCTGTTTAAGTGTATGAAGTTACTAATGTTGTGGAAGTTATACTGCACAGTGGGTAATCCACAATCCAGTAGTTGAAGTTATAACATTGCAACAGTCACTTTTTTCTCAGGAGTTACACACTGTTAAGTAAAACGATCTATTGCTGAACACAAACACACACATACATACACACAAACACACACACACACATATATATATATATTTATATATATATATGTATATATATATATATATATATATATATATATATATATATATATATATATATATATATATATATAACCATGCAAAATAGTTTTGAAAACAAGATTATGTATCTAATTCATCTTGTCAAAAAAATCCCCTGTGCTTAAGCTTTGCTGGTAATTTCCAAATATTTTTAGAATTGTTGGTTAAGCTAAATGCCACGCAAAATCATAGTCCAACCTCGCAATAGGGTTATGAAATGTTTTAAGCTGATTTACCCCAAAAATTATATCATTAAAAGATTTACATAAACAAACCTTAAATTTTATAATATCACCATTAGATAATGGCCCTTTGGCTATTATCATCCTACTTTTCCAAGTCTGATTGTAGCTTAGCTTGTAGTAGTAATAATAATAATAATAATAATAATAATAATGATAATAATAACAATAATAAGATAAGTATAGCGGCGCGGAACATGAACTAGTGGAAGTAGTAGATATGCCCAGTAACGAAAAACACTAACTACAACAGAGACGATATAGGCCTAACAGGGTGACCACGAACTGGAAGAAACAGTTTATAGCACTACTATATCAGTATGACGCACGCAATAAATGAGGCTTGGTGTAGGCCAAGACATCACCATCTTGAAGTATACACAATCTTATCACATAATCAAGTTTACGTAATACTCTTATATTTTGGGCGAAAACACAAAAAATAAATATTCAGACCAAAAATATGCTAATGAACATTCCCACAGGTAATGAAAGTGCATTATACTTTTCATCATTGTCTCCAAAGTAGGCATAAAACTTCACAACTTCGTTATCGTTGGTACAATGAATACACGAGTAGCAGCGATAAATATGAAAAAGGGAAGCTCATGTGTTTCTTTTGTTTATGGTTTCAGGCTAAAAAAAAAATCATGCATATTCTTATGAGCGGTTACTATACTCTTTCATATATTTCTCATTTGGTATTAGGTCCTTTTACGTCACACCCGAATTGCATTAGATTCGGTCACTATATGTAAGAGTTAAAATATATTGAACTTTTTATACGGAGGAATTGGGATTTTTTTTTTTTTTTATGAAGGAATATTGATATCTGTCCTTTTTTATAGAGAGATATTGGATCTCAATAGAGTCCGCCCACAATGGAATTTAGCGCTCTTATCTAGTTTATAGAAATATTAAGAGAATACAAGTGCTGAGTGTTGGCGTATTTTCCAATAGTCAATCTTGAAACAGGGAGGTTATGAGAGCGAAAAATTATGACTATAATCTGACGCTTGAATAAACATGGTCATTTTACAATTTTAAGGAAATTTAGGTGAAATATCTCGAACGAATTTCAAGAAAAATATTACGTATCTGTCGCACATTTTCAATTCAATAAGTAGACAGAAGGGAAAAATATTGAAACAGTAATACTAACTATATCCGCGTTATGTGATGGCAACTTCTCGATACACATCAGATATTTTCATTGCGTCTGGGATATTTGTGGTCGCTTTGAAGTGAATGTATATTTATCCGAAAGGGCCATACCTCTCAACGAATGTTTGTTTAAGGAAGCGTATGGGTCAATATAAAGAGCTAACGAGAAGCACCGAGAGACATAAAAGTATACGTGAAGAGTATATAAGATATCTCTAATTATATACTATTGAATATATATTTACAATACGTTAAGATTTGACGGATTTGAAACACGTATGAAAACTTTGTGGATGTTTCTGTGGATTGTTTATATTGCACCTATGAACAGCAAAAATGTTGGAACCACGTGTGCATGAGAAAAAAAAAAGAAAGAAAAATGGTATAAAATCTAACATGTGTTTGTGCATACGAAATATACATGTATTTGAGAGAGAGAGAGAGAGAGAGAGAGAGAGAGAGAGAGAGAGAGAGAGAGAGAGAGAGAGAGAGAGAGAGACCAGGCTTAGTTTTGATTTATGCCCCCAGCAAAATTTCTCACGACATAATATACAGGCCAACATCTTAAAAAAATTGGTTATGTTAAATTTGTAATTATTATTATTATTATTATTATTATTATTATTATTGATTGCGCACTCATTAATATTTAATAATATATTGCAAAGTAAGCTTATGCAAAAAGGAATGTAGTTTCAAATAGAAAAAGGAAAACAGTCTCAGCCACGTATAGATAAACGGGGAGAGTTAACTTTTAAGAATTTTGTATTGCACAAATTACCGTTGAATGGACATCAAAATGCTAAAGGCTACATGACCATAAAACCATAATTCCATTATACCTAGAATGTATTTTTATGGATCTACTAAGCTATGGAAATCTTTTTTCAATTAGTTATTCTATGGCATTTTTAAACCCAACTCATTCTCATTATGTTTACTTTCTCTCTTGACATATGATAGCCTCTGAATCCAAACATTGTAACTGCTGTTTATGTTGTGTTTAGATGGTCTTTTATCAGCACGGGCTCTTACTTGGGGACCCTGGATTCTATAACAAACCAAAGGTATCAATATGTTTATAGAGAATAGCATTAAAGAAACAATGAAATTATAACAATATTGAAAATGAAGTAATGTTTAACAAGTAGTATATTCCAAAGGTAAAATGATTAGCAGATGAGCAGATCTTTGATAGATAATTAAAAGGGATATATAATTAATATATCTGTATTATGTCTGCCGGGTTAGTGTTTTTATAACAATCTTAGCTATTTTACACTCATCTAAAACTTCTATAATAACTGTGCATTTATTTATGATTACTCCCTATAATAATAGATAATAACCTTTAGATAAACTCAGTCACCGAAGATCCATCACAAATCCAGCCATCTAATGCAGTTGCCTGAGAGAAATAGAGTTCAATTGGTAACTCATACTCATATTATTGTTAGCAGAAATACAATAATTTCTGTTAGGAGAGAGAGAGAGAGAGAGAGAGAGAGAGAGAGAGAGAGAGAGAGAGAGAGAGAGAGAGAGAGAGAGAGTATGGTAGCGGTCAATTTACTATAAATTCTTTTTTTCATGAGAAAATACGGAACCAATATTTCTCATTTGTATACTGCAAAGAGCATAAATGAAAATGTGGATCTCTGGATAAATGGATAACAACCTCGTGTCTTTGTGACAGATATATCACCTGTGATACGAAGCTGAATAGAAAATCCTGAGAATAATTTGGTGAAGTTCGTGGGGATGATTTTAAAAATCTTATTTCGATGCTGAATTATAATTTGGGAAGTTCTAGTATAAATGTGACGAATAATATTATCGTAAACAAATCTGCAGTGATAATTTGTACGCTATCCGAGAAGAGATTCAAGTTTGAAGGAAAGATGACGACTGAAAGCATCGTTAACCCTAAATTCTATAAACTAAAAGAAAAAAAAGAATAAAAATAAAAAGCAAATACTCTGAAAATCTTTAGCGGTCTGGTAAAAATTAAAGCCATAGTATGAAATAAA
>NC_090750.1:33618051-33625551 GCF_036898095.1 Palaemon carinicauda | reverse complement strand
ACTCAAAATTTCTGATGCATAAGTTAAAACTCTTAGAACCATCTGAATGAATACTTTTCTTTTTAGAGAAAGTGGCATTTTAATTTTCAGAATCTCATTTTATTAACCAAAATCTCTCCATCCCATTATTCTTCTTCTTTTAATTTCGGTCTCATGTCCCTGGGGAACACTTATTGTTTGTCATAAGTACGTATATTCATTAACAATCTCTAGTGGGTCGACCATAACCATTGATAATTGTCTCTGCATTTTCATTGATTGAACACTATCTTACTTAGTGTGTGTGTGTGTGTATGTGTTTGTGAGTGTTTGTAGGTGGATTTGTGGTAGTGTTAGTGTGAGCCTATGCGTATGTTTATCTGTTTTTATCTATATGCGCTATAGCTTTCCGTATTGAGAACACAAATGAAATTTCTTGTACTCTTAGAAAAATATGTTATGATAATTTTCAGTCATGTTATTACAGGTAACCTAAATATTCCAAAAGATAATATTTTTTTATATTTTTAATTTGGCAGTAAATATATGCCATACCTAATTAAAACAAGCAAAAATAATCATCAATAATAATTTTATAATTAGTATACATATATCCTTTACACTTAATATTCACATTGGCAAATTTACTGAATGGGCGACTAAGCTAATTATCGACATAACCAGATAGGCACCCATCCCTATACCTTTATATTGACCGTAAACAAAGGTAGTAATAATTCTAGATCCAGTTGTAAAACTACTATGCACAAACCTCAGTCTAGAGAAGTAACATTAATCTTTCTAATATGAACACCCCGTTGAAACTTATCTTTAGTCATATAAAAGGGTGCCTTGCATATTAAGATACAATATTCATTCATGGCATCTCTAAATTTCATATAAATCCTGGTGAATATACATATGTGTCATGTTCCGTCAACTGCATTGACCTAGCTATGAATATCATTATCAATTTCATTCTAGATAAACTCGAATAATGAATAGCTGTGTGGCAGAGCATGATATACTAATTTGTATAATGATGAAATATCAGATCACTTTCCAGAAAAATAATGATAATTGCAAAGGTCTGGAATATTTTATGTTCTCAATTTTCTTTTATTTCAGTGATTTTCTGTACGAATTTGCCACAAAAAAAAAACCTAATTCGATGCATTGTGGCTGTGTATGTAATATATATATATTCATTCAGATATTTAGACATACACCAAAGCCATCGTAATATATCTATCAATACCTTAAAGTTTAGTATTGGAAATAATTGTTTAAATGAAATATCCAATACATAGATGAGTGATAGGAATCTCTATTGCTGGTAACTATTATCATGTTAGTGTTAATTTTATTTGTAGTTTTATGAATCAAAATTCTAAAGTATTGATCAATATGATGGCAGACCAAGGCATAACTACAACTAGAATTAGAGTACCGATGATTCGATATAATTGAATTACTGGGATACATTGTCTGAAGTTAATTTGATATCCCAAGATCATGAAAAGTCTCTAATACTGATAACGTTTCTTATAAAACATAAGACTGCCTTCTCCTTGTATGATACTTAATATGACTTGGTGTCAACGGCTCCTTCTTCAGCAGGCTAACGAATGACGTGTTTCACGTCAACTGTCAACTTGTTAGGAGTAAACTGTTTCACAATATATTTCTCAAGTGACTACTCAAAAGACTTGTAAGAAGAAATTGAATATAAGAAGTCACGTTCTGATAACAAATAGTTGAAATATTTGATAAATTTTGATTTAGAATTCTTCTCTTACTAACTTATTCAGTATAAAAAGATGTAATGACAGGGTAATCATTTACAAAGCTATAAATAGAAGAGATTTTTTTGAAGTGTGTCTCCTTTGCTATAATACTTATATCAATGTAATTAATAAATCAATTCACCCGAGTGCGTTACCCTGAATACTGAGTAGGAATAGAAATACATCGTATTTCTATGGCAATAACTATTTTTCTTTGTTAAAAAATCTATACCTGCATTTATTTATATTCTATTTATATAATATAACTATAGATATTCATACTTTATACCTAGTATATTACATTACAAGTGGGTTGAATATAACTGATTAACATATGTTTACCTGTTTTACAAAAGAATAAATAATTGTGTATGGTTTCACGACTATCTTTCATCTTTTAGTGTCGTCCATCGTTGTCTCAGTTTTACTTATTAGTCCTTCATTCATCAACTATGTGAAAATAACGAAAGCGAGGTTTAGTAGATGTATGTGGCATGGAAGGGATGGTCAAGATTCATAATCTTAATCAACTATTTGCTCCCAAGTCCGATAAATCCTTGGCTGTCTTCCATCTCATATGTTCGTATTACCAATCGCAACATAGTGCAATATAATAAATGTTCCTATTATTTCTTACCTCTTACTCTCTCACACAGGTAGTCAATCATCTACACACAATATACACACATACACACACATATATATGTATATATATATATATATATATATATATATATATATATATGTATATACACACATATGTATATACACACACACACACACACACACACACATATATATATATATATATATATATATATATATATATATATATATATATATAATCATCTCCTCCTACGCCTATTGATGCAAGAGCCTCGGTTAGATTTCACCAGTCGTCTCTACTCTGAGCTTTTAAAATGAATACTTCCCTATTCATCATCTCCTAGTACTCTTCTAGTACCTTGTGGACCCTGGTTAAAATTTTGGTGAATTAATTTCCCTTGGGGATTGCGAAGAGCATGCCCAAACCATCTCCATCTACTCCTCACCATTGCACCGCATGTGTATCACACAAGCTCGTGCACTGTAACGGTATTTCTGTTTTTTTTTTATATCATTGTTATCTTTCTCCCCTCGCACTGATAACCTGTTTATGCCTGTCTGTTCTCGATTAATTGCGTTTGAGTTTTTTATGCCATTCTTGACTATCCAAATGAAGTTAGTTTCAGTCTGCCAGTCATTACCTAACCAGTGCATCTGCACCTTAATTGGTGCATTCGTACATCGGTGACTACTGGAGTGATCAGTTCCCTCTGCCTTCCCTCGCACTACTGTGTCTTACTGTTTGATGATGCCGCCCTCAGACACAGACTCTACTATCAATACCGCGTCCCTAAAACTACCATTCTTCGACAGAGGGGAAGCGTTCGCTTGGTTCCAGCATCCTGAAGTACAGTTTTGCATCAAGGGCGTGACTCAGTCAAGAACCAAAACAGTTTATGTTCTCGCGACGATCCTTGAGGAGACTTTCTTGGAAATTTCTGATTATCTTTGGGATGAAGGGGACACAAAATGAATGTACAACGTTCTCAAATCTTACTTCCTAGAGCAGTATTCGCCATCGCCAGCCACTGGCAAAGCGACACATTTCCACCTCTCTCAACAACTCAACTGTTTAGGAACCAAAAGGCTTCGCTTGCTCCCTGGGGAATGACCAGTATCACTCGTCTGCAACCTGCCACAGAGGGCTCTCCTCGTGAAGTGAATCTACTTCGTGCTCTTTGGGTAGGGCACCTACCTGAACCTGTACGCGATCCTATACCCGATGTAGATATTTTGCCCATGAAGTACCTGATGACCAAAGTCGACGCCCTTATGGACAGCCAATTCACCACCTTCAAGTCCTCCATGAGTGCCTCCACTCCTGATGAAGTGGACAACTATTCAACATCGACGGAAGCTGACGTGAATGCTGTAAGACACAGACGTGGACCCCATGATATGTCGGAGGGGCGGCAAAACCACCCACCACCCACCACTCGCTCAAGCCCAACCAACGACCTCTACAGCCACTTTCTAATGCCTATCGGCCCCAGTTATGCTACTACCACTACAGATTCGGGGCTGCTGCAAAAAAATGTGTGAATGGTTGTCAGTGACCAAAAAACTTGTAAGTAGGCCATCGCTTGCAGCGGTGGCCTTCCCTGTCACGAATCTTTTTTATTTTACATGATACAGGCATAGGAGTGCAATTTTTGGTACACACATGTGCTTGCCATTCTCTTCTGCCAGGTCCACTATCCAGGACACGACATAGTCTGTCTAAATCTGCTGACATTCGCCTGGTAGCTGTCAATGGATCTGCGATAAACACCCACAGTTATGAAGCCTTCACATTATTGTTTGGCAGCGCCAAACGTATTTAGAAGTTTCTCGTTGCTGACATCACGTTACCAATTATTCCTCTCACATTTCCCCCTGCTGGTCAATGTAGGTTACCGATGGTTGGTGAACACGGATTCGTACTCCTCAATGCCTCTTCAACTCGCCCCCTCCAAACTCCAAACTTTCTTGCGTCGTACCCGGATGTTTTCCGTCCAGAAATTCCTCAAATGCCTACGGTTCCCACCAAACACGGTGTTTATTGCCATATCAAGACAATGGGGCCCACAGTAGTCGCCCTATTAAGGCATCTGGCACCAGATTGTTTGGCCTCCGTTAAAGAAATGTTCACCGAAATGAAAGAAAGGGGCTTTTGCCAAAACACCTCAAACCATTGGTCATCACCCTTACACATCATTCTGAAAAAAGATGGCTTTCTGCGTCCATGTGGGGATTACAGGTGCCTAAACATGCAGACAGAACCGGATTATTAACCCCTCCCAAACATCGTTGACGTGACCTTATACTTGCACAAAGCGAATAAAACTAAGATTTTCTCCATGCTCAACCTCCTGAATGGGTATTATCAGGTGCCCATGAATCAAGAAGACTTCCCCAAGACCGCCATCACCTGCCCTTTCAGTACATACACTTCCAATTGCTCCTGTTTTGGCCTTCGTAATGCCTGGGCCACTTTTCAACGTCTCATAGATGTCCTTTTAAGGGACCTCCCCTTCTCTGTATGTTACCTGGACGACATTGTTGTATTCCCTTCCTTCAAAGAGGAACACCTTAATCATCTTCACATTGGGCTTAACCGCCTACAACAGATTGGCCTTGTAGTCTGGTGCGACAAGTGTACCTTTGGCACCAATCAAGTATCATTCTTAGGGAACCGCATCACTCTTGAAGTGTCCACCCCCTCCCTGAGAAGGTAGCAGCCGTTCATAGATTCCCCAGGCCCTTGAACTTCTAAGCACTGCAAGAAATCTTGGGCTTGATCAACTATTATCATCGTTTCCGGCCAGCCATCGCCACTACTCTTGCCCCCTCTAAGCCTTCCTGAAGGGCAAACCAGAAGACCTGATGTAGGGTCCCCTTCAGGAGGCGGCTTACTGCAACACAAAGAATGCCCTTACAACAACTGCTGCTGTCATTTTTCCCATGCCACATGCACCTCTCCTTCTCTCCACCGATGCCAGCGACATTGTTAATGGGGCAGATGGTCAACGTCTCACGACCCCCATTGGCCTTCTTTGGTAGAAAACTGTCCAAGGCGGAATCCGGCTACTCTACCTTCGACCGCAATTTGTTGGGGGTGCACTTGGCTGTCCATCACTTTTGCCGCTGCTTGAAAGGTATGCCCTTCGTCATTTACACGGACCACAGGCCTCTGGCGCATACCTTCACTCGACAGTCCGACACCTGCTACGCCCGTCAATGCTGACATCTACCCACCGGGGCTGAATACAATTGTACCCTTCAACACTTCCCTGGGAAAATGAATCCTGTTGGTGATGCCCTGTCGAGAAATACATTGGCCATCATTCATCCGGGGTTAGATTACAACGCCTTGGCAGGAGTCCAAAAACAAGATCCGGAGTACCAAGCATGTAGGACATCTTGCACATCCCTTCGTTGGGATAATGACGACTCTCGATGACTCCAAGGCCCCCCTCCTCTATGATGTCAGTAATGGTATACCTAGACCGTGGATACCTTATCTCATGCACCGATAGGTGCTTGATTACATTCATGGCCTTTCACATCCCTCACCCCATTTTACTGAAGACAAAGTTCCTTTGGCATGGCACTACTAAGGATGCTAAGGATTGGGTTCGCACCTGTATTTCATGACAAACCTCAATAAAATCTCGACACACGGATTCAGAAGTGAGTACCTTTACTCAACCTCAGCGGTGGTTTGCCCATATACACGTCGATGTTGTAGGTCCCCTACCCATATCACAAGGACATTGTTACCTGTTTACCATCACTGACCGCTCCACTTGGTGGCCTGAAGCCATTCCCATGGAAACTGCAACGTCCGCCTCATGTACATCTGCCTTACTCTCAGAATCGATAGTGAGATTTGGTATCCCTGAGCATATTACTACTTTAGATTTCAAAAATTTACTTCTCCTAGCCATTGACAGATTTTTTTTTTCTAATCTTTCATTAAACTCATATTCTTAAGATCCTGTATTAGAGATTATAGTTCCTAAATATTTAAATGATTCCACCTCATTAATCCTTCCAATATTTCATCATGCATTGCATATTCCATTCTCATTATCTCTGTATTTCTTCTATTTATCCTAAGCCCAACCTTATGTGATATTTCACGCATTCTGGTAAGCAAGCTTTGCAAGACCCATGGTGTTCTGCTGATAAGGATAACACTATTAGCATAATCTAGGTCGGCTAATTTCCTGTTACTAATCCAGTCTAATCCTTCTCCCCCATTCCCAACTGTTCTACACATTACAAAATCCATGAAGAGGATATACAACTTAGGTGACAACACATTCCCTTGGAATACTTCACTGTTCACTGGAAATTCATTTGATAGGACGCCACTAATGTTAACTTTTCACTTGTTATACCCATGAACAGACTTAATCAAATTTACATATTTAAGAAGAACTCCATAATAATAAGTGGATTTCTACATTTTACACGTTGGTGTACTACATGTCTTAAAAAGAAGATTTGGTCAGTACAACTTCTACCTTTTCTAAATCCTGCTTGATCATCTCTCAGCTTTTCATCAATCTTTCTCTCTAGTGTCTATAGAATAAGCATACTTTATATTTTCATGACAACTGATGTAAGTGTGATGCCTCTGTAGTTAATATATATGTATATATCCTTTTGTGTGTGTTGTGTTCATACGTACACGTGAAAGCACATCCACATACACATTTATGTTTAAGTTCGTTAATTGCGTTGAGGGTGAAATCATAAAATCCCTAAAGCCCCGTTTGTTTCCCCCTGTTACCACCCGAGTAGGAAATGCGACCTGGATCCTTGTGATACGTTTCCAATACAAAAAGTAATTGGAGGTAATTTTTCATTCAGGAAATAATTGCTAGTTAATTTTTCGCTACCTTTAACCGAAATTATTTACTCGTTAAGCAAGGTTTACTATTTAATTGGTAAAGTTTTCTGATATCCTTTTTGGAGGAATATGTTACATAAAAAAATCTTGAGAAATTCTGTTAACGAAAGTACTTATAGAAAAAATCATTATAATTCACCTATAAGTTTTCGTATGTAAGTTTAATGTAAAATCATAAAATCTCTCTCTCTCTCTCTCTCTCTCTCTCTCTCTCTCTCTCTCTCTCTC
>NC_090750.1:33605551-33610551 GCF_036898095.1 Palaemon carinicauda | reverse complement strand
GAGAGAATACATCTTGCCTTTTACAGCAAAAAAAAATCTTGGAGAGAGAGAGAGAGAGAGAGAGAGAGAGAGAGAGAGAGAGAGAGAATAAATCTTGTATTACACAATAGAAACAAGTCTTAGAGAGTGAGAAAGGGAAACAACTTAAGTATTGAAAAACAAAGAACTGTGTCTGAAAGAGAGAGAGAGAGAGAGAGAGAGAGAGAGAGAGAGAGAGAGAGATAATCCTACTGAGGAAGGGTTAACAATTCTTTTCCTAAAAATCTTCCCCCATCTGAATTTGTAATCCATTACCAGGATGTCTTGCTTTAGTCAGAGATAATGGAAGTGGATTAAGAGCATGAAAGATCTCGAGCGATTACTAAGGATTACGTAGGAAAAAAAAGGAACTTGAGGGGAGTGAAGGATATATGCAAATAGAAAATAGAAAAAAGGGGATTAGTTCTTACACTGTAATTAGAGAGGAAAACGTATTCAATAAGGAGAAAGCTACCCCCACCCCATCCACCAAGAAAAAAATAGGTAATCACAAAGTAAGTTGTTTATTGAAAGGAGATTATACGAAACAAATCTCGTTCTTGGATATTTTAAAATTATTTTATTGCAACACCAGATCTCAATTTATTGGTGATATGGAGTTCCTCGTCAATAAATACACCAAAAGTTAAAGCACTCTAGACAAATAGTTTATTCTTCGGCACCAAACAATTAAAATTTTTGTACTGTACTTTGAGCACATGAATCAAAGGTTTGTGCACCTTATAAATTGATTAATATCCTTCTCTTAGAAAATTGTTTTATTTGTATGATTCTTAAAATTTTAGGTGTGATTCTCGACAGCAAATTTACTTTTGAGAAATACATTAGGTCTGTGTCTTCTTCAATTGCACAAAAAAATTGGCTTATTGAGAAAGTTTTTAGGATTTTTGGTGTTCAATCTATTCTGAAGAAGTGTTTTAATTCTTTCATTCTACCATGTTTTGAGTATTGTTCTACTGTCTGGTCTTCAGCTGCTGATTCTCATCTTGATTTGTTGGACAGAAACTTACGGTCTATTAAATTTCTTATTTCTGATTTAGATATTAATCTTTGGCACCGTCGTTCACTTAGTTCATTATGCATGTTGCATAAGATTTTTCATAACTCTGACCATCCTTTACATTCAGATCTCCCTGGACAATTCTATCATGTTCGTAATACTAGGCAGGCAGTTAATTCTAATAGCCAGGCCTTCTCCATCATGAGGCTCAGTACTACTCAGTATTCTAGAAGTTTTATTCCAGTTGTTACCAAGTTGTGGAATGATCTTCCTAATCGGGTAGTTGAATCAGTAGAACTTCAAAAGTTCAAAGTTGGAGCAAATGTTTTCATGTTGATCAGGCTGACATGAGTCTTTTTATTGTTTACATATGACATATCTGTTTTTGACGTTGTTAATAGTTTATATATGACATATCTGTTTTGACGTTGTTACTGTTTTTAGAATGATTTATTGTTAATTTGTTCTCATCATTTACTTATTTCCTTATTACCTTTCCTCACTGGGCTATTTTTCCCTATTGGAGCCCTTGGGCTTATAGCATCTTGCTTTTCCAACTGGGGTTGTAGCTTGGCTAGTAATGATAATAATAATAATAATATGCATCATTACAGGAATTTCTTATTATCTAAATCTAGCGTTGAAATGCGTTGAGACGCTGATTTGACAACAAAATGGTAAACACAATCATTTCAAGAGGAATAATATGATGCACAAGGTGAATGTCACTCTCTTTTTTTACCTTCAACTGCCTCTAAAGACAGATGAGTCCTCAGGTATGTAATTGCACAGTGTATACGGCAGTAAAAGGTAGCAACAGTAATGATACACAGAACGTAAAAAGGACGATATACAATAGATATCTAAACTGAGTTCCCTTGTCAACTGGTATGTCATTCTCATTTAGAAATGATTGCCCTATTTATGAAAAATTATGGATGAAATATGTTGCGGCGCAAAATCTAAATGAATCTAGAGAGAATAATCATATCGAATATACATCAGTTGAAATTAATATACATCAGTTGAAGTTAATTTACATATGCTGGTGTGAAAGTACAAAGACAAATTACTAACACCCATCTATGAGACCAAAAAAGTCGTCTGTACATTTTCCATAATATTTTCTAAGTAATTAGGTGACGTCTATGCTTTACCAGGCTGAGATTTCTTGCCTTACAAAAGTTTCCTTTTATAAAAAAGGAATGAATCATATTTCTTTCGAATAAAAATAACGTGATTATCTTGCGAATATCCTTTATATTTTTATGCCGTTATTTTTTCTTTTCTATTGATTTTCTATTTTGATAAATAGCTTTGCTACGCACGTCTTTTAGTACTGTCAGGAATTTTTTCAAGAAACATATACTATCATTGTTCTTTAACAACAAATGAATGCCAAAGCTGTTTTTTGGCAAATGGTAAATATAGGTATCTTCAAAATTATTACCGTAAAGAATTATACTAAATTCTATGTGCTACATTCTTCACTAATATCTTCATCTTAATTAACTTTTTCCGGGTCTTCATGTATTATCGGATATTCAAATTTCTCAATGCTCCTAAAAGAATCGATGTTAAATATAATCCCGGTAATTCATTACTGTAACAAGAATGGAAGTAATCATTGCCAGAAATATGGGTACATTTACTTTATCAAGTAAAATTAAACCCAATTTTACCTATACATATTACCAAAATAAAAAAAGGGGAGGCACAAGTCATTTGACATTCCCACAGTGTATCTTGTTAAGGGAAATACTTCATTTGATTTATGCAATACATAACCAACATACATAATTGCATGGAATAATTTTTATACTATTTTGCTTCAAATAATGCCCATATACAGTTTGCTTGAAACAGGAGATAGAAGATTTCGTATAGCCATAGCAAAGTTTTGAATGCCATATATTCCGTTGAAATGGATTTATTTGAATAAATCCCACTAAGATGTCCTAGAAAAAGGTATAACCAGCTGTGTAAATTACCAAATAGATTTTTTTTTTTCAATTATCAAGGGGTTATATGGTTAACAATCATATCAGATCGGAACTCACAAGCCTAGACTCACCTTGATCTATATGTAATTCAATCTATATCTTAAGTATAACACAATTTTTTTATTGGCATTGGAATCTAGGAGTAAAAATATCAAACAGGTATTTTGGTAAATTGAATAAAACAGACCCATCAAATCTAGGAATGGGCCTGGGGCGATTTTTTCTTTTTAATTTCATTATTTCATGAAAGTAAAGGAATGATGATAATGTTTCATAAATTCTTTTATAAAGTTTGGATTTCCTTTCAGTATTTTTAAGAGATTTAGATTCTCGGGGGCCATGGGATTATCATCTAAATCTTTACATATGTTTTCACCACCAAAAAATGATTTAATTTTCAATATAATAAATTCTACCTAGAATGATTAATGCATGCGATTTATAGGTTTTCTGTTTTTTGTTTGGCCCTACCACATTTTACTTAATATTGGAATAATCTTGGGTAACTTGGAATATTTCTTTTAATTAGAGTAAATCATTCTCTAGGGAATATTCACCTCTTTACTAGAACCGTAACTATAATTCTTTGAATAATATATTCATATCTTCAATGTTGTCAGTCACCTCAATGAGAAAAACAAGTTATCAACTTCATCGTTGGTCATACAGGAAACTAGCGCTTCTCATCTGTATGCGAAGTCTTAAAGATGTCACCATTAAACACACACACACACACACACACACACAAGAAGTCATGATATGTAGGTAGCGATAAAGTTTTCCCTCTGTTGCATTTTTACCTGGGCAGCACATGGTCATACTGATCAGGTAATATATACATACATACATATACCAAGGCACTTACCCCAATTTTGGGTGGTAGCCGACATTAAACAAATTAGACAGAAAAGGGGACCTCTCCTCTCTACGTTCCTCCCAGCCTGACAAGGGATTCAACCGAGTTCGGCTGGTACTGCTAGACGCGCACTGTCAAAAAGCCCCTATCCGGAGAGAAGCTCCGGGCAATCTAAAGAAGAAGAAGAATGCTGGGGGTTCCACAGCCCACCCTCCCCCGTTATTCCCCACAGATGAAGCTTCATAACACTGAATCCCCTACTGCTGCTACCTCCCCGGTCATCCAAGGCACAGGAGGAAGCAGCAGGGCCTACTGGAACTGCGTCACAATCGCTCGCCATTCATTCCTATTTCTAGCACGCTCTCTTGCCTCTCTCACATCTATCCTCCTATCACCCAGAGCTTCCTTCACTCCATCCATCCTACCATACCTTGGCCTTCCTCTTGTACTTCTCCCATCAACTTTTGCATTCATCACCTTCTTTAGCAGACAACCATTTTCCATTCCCTCAACATGGCCAAACCACCTCAACACATTCATATCCACTCTAGCTGCTAACTCATTTCTTACACCCGTTCTCACCCTCACTACTTCGTTCCTAATCCTATCTACTCGAGATACACCAGCCATACTCCTTAGACATTTCATCTCAAACACATTCAATTTCTGTCTCTCCGTCACTATCATTCCCCACAACTCCGATCCATACATCACAGTTGGTACAATCACTTTCTCATACAGAACTCTCTTTACATTCATGCCCAACCCTCTATTGTTTACTACTCCCTTAACTGTCCCCAACACTTTGCATACTTCATTCACTCTCTGACGTACATCTGCTTCCACTCCACCATTGGCTGCAACAACAGATCGCAAGTATTTAAACTGATCAAAATCCTCTAGTAACTCTCCATTCAACATGACATTCAACCTCGCACCACCTTCCCTTCTCATACATCTCATAATCTTACTCTTACCCACATTAACTCTCAACTTCCTTCTTTCACGCACCCTTCCAAATTCTGTCACTAATCGGCCAAGCTTCTCTTCCGTGTCTGGAACCAGTACAGTATCATCCGCAAACAACAACTGATTTACCTCC
>NC_090750.1:33595551-33600551 GCF_036898095.1 Palaemon carinicauda | reverse complement strand
AACTCCAACCCCAGTCTGGCAATCACCAGGCAAGTACGCTATCACCAGGCCACCACAACCCTGATTCAAGCAAAATATTCTCGATGTGTGTGCACAAGGTCCGGGCGGCCAACATGGCAGTTTGAAGTATGGTACTATCGTCGCCTAACGATTGCAACACTCTTCAGCTAACTCTGCCCACCTCCTCTCGTAACATTTAAAAAAAGAATAAGTTTAGTCGAGAACCTTCATGCAACTTCAAACTAATAATAATCCTTTTAAGCATACAAAGCATGAATCTCGATATCTATCTATCTATCTATATATATATATATATATATATATATATATAAATATATATATATATATATATATATATGTCACATACAGTAAGAAATAAAGAATTTTGTCTGATATCTACCAAATCAGAATATCCAAATGACAAATCAATCTAGAGATATAATATACAAGAAAGTACATTTAAAGGAGGACTCCTCACAAATAACTTAAACTGAAAAGAATGACAAGGAATTAAATCAAATTGAAAAATATACCTTCATGCAATTATTCATTTATCAGCAAATATGTGTGGGTATTTGTGGAGCAAAGAAAGCGCAAACAATGCCAGGCTCTGATTTCTTCTCTTTCTGAGAAGGAATTCGTCACTTTCCTCTGCCTACTCTCCCTTCCTACCCCAACGTTCGTTTCCATCCACCCTTGTCTCCTGAGGCTCTTCATCACTTGATTAATGGTCTTACTTATCAAGATTAATCGCTCCAGCATTGATGGAGGATAAGAAGAGTTGTAAAGATCCATCCTCCACTAGTGGGTGACAATCCTAATTTTAAAATTTCATGGCCTTCGCCGATATATATTTCAGACCGACGGACCAAGATCCCGGTATCCTTAGTAATATATATCTCTGCGATCATTTGGATAATTTCTATTTCATCAGAATCACAGTTTTTATATAATAACAAAAGTAAAACTTTAATTTTGTCTTTTAAAAACTCATAATATAAGCGAGGAAATGTATGCCCAATTCATTCATTTATTTGGACTATTCTAACTTGTACTAAATTAAGAACACGATATAAAAAGAAAGAAAATAACAATAATAATTCTGAAAAGCACCATATTTTCATGAGGTCAGCTCTAAAATAAAGGCAATCATATGAATTTTCAGATGATAATCGAGCGATTTCTTTACAGCATTGGGAGTTTTAAGTTTGGCTTCACACGCTCCAAGATTTGCGAAAACCAAACTGCATACTAGAGATAAAAAAAAAAAAAAAACTACCTTCAGCATACCTTTCTAGATGTTTTGCCAAAAGGCGTTGAAAAAATTATATATGGGAGTTTTGGAAATTGGGTAGTAATTAGCAGGCCCCGAACTACCACAAACACATTTATCCAATGGAGTAACGCTAGAAATTCTCAACAAGTGCAAAAAGAACCTCTCCTTGCTAACTTTAAAAATATAATTGTCATTCTAAGAGTTTAAAAACGTCTGTATTTGTAAATAAAACAATAAAACTTTGCATTTAGGTCTAGACGGCCATACTAATCAAGGTCCAATAAAATATTTTGAATTTCGTGGAACTAAAGAGCTAAGTTACAGTAGTTACTTCCGCTTGTGGAAAATAGAATAAGGAAGACTGAGTTGCTCGTCCCTTTGCTTGCTGTCAAACATTTCAGAAAAAAAAAGTTGCCTTTTCCTCACGACAGTGAGTGACAGAACTTCCTTGATTAGGTAAAGGAGAAACTGCTATGTCTATAACAAGGAGTGCAAATTTAAAGGTAGCCCGCCTTTCAGGTTACTGGTTCGTACCAAAAGGGTTGTTTTGTGGTCAAGTAGTATTCCTTTTCAGTTGAAGCATAAACTATCTGAGTAATAATTCTTACCTGAGATAATTCATTCCAAGTCAAATCTGGTCTATCATTTCACACACACACACACACACACACACACACACACATATATATATATATATATATATATATATATATATATATATATATATATATATACATATATATGTATATATATATATACATACATTCATACACACATATCTTCTTAATTATCATCTCTTCCTAAGCTTATGGACGCAAAGGGCCTCGGTTACATTTCGACAGTCATCTCTATCTTGAGCTTCTAATACTGCTGTACTAAGCGATATTATTCTACTAGGCGGTATTAAAGTGCTAGGCGGTATTTCTTAGCAATCCATGTTTGTCAACAGTTGTATAAGCGGATGAGAAACCTGATGGAATGAGAACTTGAGGTGTGGAGGAAATGCCCACCTAAATCTCAAAGAAGTCATTGTCAAGAGAGTGACAGATTGGTTTTAAGGCGATAGAAAAGACGTCTTTTCGGCTACTACTCCTGATGACTGGCGGATGATTTTACTGGAATTAGAATGGACAGGCAGGGGTCACTTGCCCTAATTAGATAGGCACTTCGCATCACAGGGTACTGGCTATCCTTTAAGGAATCTAGCCAATGGATTTAGTTTGTCTATGAAAAGAGAAAATGATAGAATGGCCCCCAGTCCCGGGCTCAGCTGGGTGCTAAGAATCTCACGGTTTATAGATGTTAAAGAAAAAATTAAAATTGGTAATTGGAAACTTAGAACCATGAATCAGTTGGGAAGCTACAGCAAGAGAAGGATGGATTTATGAAATATAGTTATGATATCTTAGCCCTAGGGGAAATACGTAAGGATATTGATAAGGGCATCTTAGACCAAAGCAATATCTATATATATATATATATATATATATATATATATATATATATATATATATATATATATGTATATATATAAATATATATTTCAAATAAGCCATATATATTAACACATTAAAGTTTGGATTCTCTTAACGACTTCGGGATCAGAGCCCCAGGCGAAATCACTCAAAGACTATAGTATCTGACCGGCTGGGTTTCGAACCCTGGTCCAGGATACTTGTGCGACATTGACCATAACTCTCCGTGGCTGAGTGGTATGGTCAATGTCATACAAGTATCCTGGACCAGGGTTCGAAACCCGGGCGGTCAGATAATATAGTCTTTGAGTGATTTCGCCAGGGGCTTTGATCCCGAGGTCGTTAAGAGAATCCAGACTTGAATAAGTTAATATGTATGGCTTATTTGAGATATGAAAAAGACGTTTAAATGTGTAAAAATTTATCATATATATACATATAAATATACAATATATATATATATATATATATATATATATATATATATATATATATATATATATATATATACAGGAAAAACAGATGGAGTTAGAATAGAAGGGGTAGGAATGATGATGACACTAAGAGCAGAAAAGGCATTAACGGAATGGAGACCAATAAATAGTAGATTGTTACTTGCAAAGTTTAAATCAAACCAGTGCAATATGGGTGTTATAGTTTGCTATGCACCAGCAAATGATTCCCCTGAAGAAAAGAAAGATGAGTATTATGAGCAACAGCGGAGTTTAAAAGGGAGAGAGAGAGAGAGAGAGAGAGAGAGAGAGAGAGAGAGAGAGAGAGAGAGAGAGAGAGAGAGAGAGATTAAAATTGTGATTGGTGACCTCACTGCTGAAGTTGGAAGGCACATTAAAGGTATAGAGAATATGATGGATGTTGAAGGTCTTGGTGAAGTTGCAAAGGAAAGGGAGCACATTTTGTAAGTTTCTGTTCCACAAACAATATTGTTATTGAAGGTAATATTTTCCAGCGCAAGGAAATCAACAAATGTACATGGACTCCACCATATGGCAATTACACCAATCAAATAGATCACATAACCATTAATAAAGAGAGAATGAGGATTCTGAGTAATCTAAGAAGCAGATATTGGTAGTGATCACCAGCTCCTCATCCCCACACTGAAACTCAAAGTGAGAGCAAACAACAAAAAGCTAAACAGATTACCTAGGTTTGATACAAATAAGCTTATAGAAGATAAGCACAGAGAGACATATGCAATTGAATGTAGGAATCAGTTTGCAGTCTGCCAAACTTTAAGAGAAGAAGAGCAGATGATTAACGAAGAATAATGTGACATTAAGAACATATATCAGACAGTTGATAGTGAAATTTTGGAACATGTTACTGCCATGGATACCAAATGAGACTTAGGATACTATAAGCAAGAGAGGCAAAGACAAAGATTGATGGTAGAAAGTTTCTGAGGAAGCAATGAGAAATACAAGGTAGAGCATGCTAAGTATTCCAGTATTGATAGTGAAGTCAAAAGAGAAGCCAAGAATGACTGAAGAGAATATTTAAACAGGAGAGCAGGTGAGGCTGACAAAGCTAAGAATTCAGAGAGTGGCTATGGTGTAAGAATTCCTCATAGAACCAATAATGAAATCTCTACAAGAGCAAAGAAAAAGAAGCATACACCCATCCATCAAAAAGAGAGATGGATCTGTTATAACAAAAGAATATGAAGAAAGGTAACGTTGGAGGGAACACTTTAGGGAGGCCATGAATGGGAGATATGAAGAGAATAATTTGACTGATATACCTGACGCTGAGGAAAATCTTGATGAGCCCATGAATGAATTCAGTGTTTTTTAAGTCGAAGCTATCATTAAAAAACTCAAACGACGGACAGCACCTAGATCTGATGCAATAACTGCTAAGATGATATCGGCCGAAAATGAAGTGACTCCCAGAATACTTAAACGATTATTTTTTTTAGAATGTGGCGTGAAGAGGTAAAACCTGATGAACGGGAGCTAAGAGAATTGGTGAAAATGACAAAAAAAAAAAAAGAAGAAAAAAACAAAAGAGATTTAACTGATTGCAGTAAGTACAGAGGCATCACACGTACGTCAGCTGTCATGAAAATATACTCGTAAAGTATGCTTATTCTAAAGAGACTAGAGAGAAAGATCGATGAAAAGTTGAGAGATGAAGAAGCAGAATTTTCGTTTTAAGAGATGTACAGCAATGTGTAAAATATAGAAATCCACTTTAGATGGCATTTATTGATTATGGAGAAGCATTTG
>NC_090750.1:33583051-33588051 GCF_036898095.1 Palaemon carinicauda | reverse complement strand
TTTTATGCAAATGTCGGATTTGCCAGTTTACAGAGCACCAAAAGTTCACTGCAGAAATACTTATACTACACTTCAGTTCTTCTTGAAAGTGCCAAGGATCACTGCAAAAAAATAATATGAGATTTTAGCTTTTCTTGTTAGAATTTTAATATAGAAAACCGCGATATAGGGTGAATGAACAAATAGAAACGATTCTGTTACTAAAATATACAACGCAATACATCAAAATGGCCTGGCTATGCAAAATACCTTTCATGAAATAATCATGAAACGTATTTATCAAAGCAATCTCACCATGACACGAGAGAGAGAGAGAGAGAGAGAGAGAGAGAGAGAGAGAGAGAGAGAGAGAGAGAGAGAGAGAGAGAGAGATTGGACTTGCTGAATTTCTTAATTTTACACGCTCCAATTCCTTCATTTATTTCAGTTTATGTTGAAAATTATACAAGGGAAAGACAATTGACTGAAATTTTAGATTTGTCTTTCGCCAAGATTTACCAGAGACCATCTTCATTACTCATCCAAGGATTGAAAGGAAAAAATATGTACAGAATAGATACTAAAGTACAAATCAGTCAATATGTATTTGCTACTTCATGTCTCTAACGTCAGCAGAAGTTCTTCTTTTATGTTCTATTCACTGGATTTCATCACATTGTCGTGTTTTGATTTCAAAGCATAATGTTTTCTCTCTTATAATTTCCTTTCATCAAGCAAACTAAGACCCGCAATTCCCTCTCCAAGGTGCCGTGTAACAAACCCAAATAACCAGACGAGAGTCCCAGCTTGGTGGGGGGGACTTTAGATTCAAGCTGGAATTGTGAAGCTATTGTTTGTTGTCGATTCTCATGAGGCATAAAGCGTGAACATAGTAAGCCTGCCTCTTTGTCTGTCTTTTTCCCGACAATTGTCGCATTTAAATTCAGTTTTTAATTTTCTTTGTTAGAGTGATTAACAGCTAAAGGAGAAGGAAAGTAACAATAAAAAGTACCATTTTGTTTAACAATTAAAGAAGCATAGTTGATGAAGGAAATTAAACTTATTACATATGCAGGAATTTTTTTCTGGAAAAAATACTGCTTATTATATACTGAGGTAAAATTTCTACATTATGAAATGCATGGAAAAAAGAAAGAAAACAACCGAGAAAATAAAATATAAATCTGTCTTAATTTGCAAACGTTCTACATAAAATAGTGATGGCTATGAATTTATCAAAACAATCAGAATGAGAGAGAGAGAGAGAGAGAGAGAGAGAGAGAGAGAGAGAGAGAGAGAGAGAGAGAGAGAGAGAGAGAGCCTTATTTTATGTTTGGGTTCCCCCAGGTCCCTCAGTGTGAGGCACCTCGTATATCCACCAGAGAGTTGCTAATGCATCTTCTGGTGTATTATGCATCTTCCAGTCTTGGATGGTCTGGGATGCATCTTAGGTATTTATCGATCTTATTCTTAAACACATCTACGCTCACTCCTGATATGTTTCTTAGATGAGCTGGCAACACATTAAATAGTCGCTGCATATCGATGATGGTGCGTAGTGGATTAATGTCCTGTGCGCCTTCCTTAGTTTTCCTGGTATATTTTTTGGCACTATTAATCTACCTCGGCTTGCTCTTTCGGATATTTTTAGCTCCATGAGGTTTTCAGTAATTCCTTCTATTTGCTTCCATGCTTGTATTATCATGTAGCGCTCTCTTCTCATTTCTAGACTGTATAGTTTTAAAAATTTCAGTCTTTCCCAGTAGTCAAGGTCCTTAACTTCTTCTATTCTAGCAGTATAGGACCTTTGTACACTCTCTATTTGTGCAATATCCTTTTAGTAGTGTGGGTACCATATCACATTGCAGTATTCGAGTGTACTACGTACATAAGTTTTGTAAAGCATAATCATGTGTTCAGCTTTTCTTGTTTTAAAGTGTCTGAATAACATTCCCATTTTTGCTTTACATTTAGCCAACAGTGTTGCTATTTGGTCGTTGCATAACATATTCCTATTTAACATTACACCAAGGTCTTTAATTGCTTCCTTGTTTGTGACTGTCTCGTTATTAGGTCCCTTGTATGCATATACCATTCCTTCTCTGTTTCCATAATTCATTGATTCGAATTTATCGGAGTTAAATACCATCCTATTTATCTCCACCCATTCATATATTTTGTTTAGATCTCTTTGTAGTGAGTTCCTATCTTCATCACAAGTAATTTCTCTACTTATTCTTGTGTCATCGGCGAAACTTTTCACTACAGAGTTTTGAACATCACAGTCTATGTCTGAGATCATAATAACAAACAGCAGTGCAGCTAATACCATATCTTGTGGCACACCAGATATTACCTGAGCTTCATCTGATTTCTCGTCATTTGCAACCACTATCTGTTTTCTGATTTGCAGGAATTCTTTTACCCATTTTCCTATCTTTCCCACAATATTATGCTTTCTCGTTTTTTTCTCTAATATATTATGGTCTACCTTGTCAAAGGCTTTTGCAAAATATAGATAGATCACATCTGTGTCTTTTTCATTTATCATATTTTTGTATATGTTTTCATAGTGTGCTATCAGTTGGGTTTGTGTACTTTTCCCGGGCACAAAACCGTGTTGACCTATATTAAACAAATTATTTTTAACCAAATGATTCATTATTTTCTTTTTTATTACCCTCTCATACACTTTCATAATATGTGATGTTAGACTAACAGGTCTATAATTGCTTGCCTCTAGTCTTGATCCACTTTTGAAGATAGGGGTTATATAAGCTAATTTATGTTTAACATATATCTCGCTCAAATCTACACTTTGTCTTAGCAGTATTGCAAGCGGCTTCGCGATAGTGTTTGCAGTTTTTTTTTAACAAAATCGCTGGAACTCCATATGGTCCGGCTGCCGATCCATTTTTAGTTTCGTTTATAGCCTTGACAATATCTGCTTCATTAATATCTATATCCGTTAGATATTCAACCTTTTCTTCTCTCATTTCTGTTTCATTATTCTCATTCGCAATTCTTGGCGTGAACTTACTCTTATATTTTTCTGCTATTATGTTGCATATTTCATTTTTTTCATTCGTTAGCCGTCCTTCAATTCTTAGAGGGCCTATTTCTAATCTCCCTTTATTCATCTCTTTTGCATAGGAGTAAAGTACTTTGGGGTTTTTCTTTATATTTTGAAGTGTCCTTTCTTCTAAGTCCCTTTTTTCATTTTCTTTCGACTGTATAATCTTTTGTTCTGCCTTTTCTATCTTATATTTTATTTCCATCATTTTCCACACATTTTTTTTTCTTTTGCAAGATTTTTCTTCCACTTTCTAATTTTCTGAAATAAGATCCTTCTGTCCCTTGGTATGCATGTCTTATGTTTATTGTTTTTTTCGGTACATATTTTTCACCAATTTTCTCCAGTATTTTGTACAGTATTTCCGTATTTACCTGTATATTATCACTTAAAAATAAATTTTTCCATTCTTTATTCAGTTCTTCCTTTATTTCTGACCATTTTATATTCTTACTATAAAAATTATATTTTCCATATCCTTCCCAACGTTTTGTGCTTTGATTAATTCTGCGATCACTTGCTTTGGAATGGACTATTAATTCTATGACATTGTGGTCTGAAATTCCCGCGTTATACACTATTATTTCTTTAACATAATTCACCTCATTCACAAATACTAGATCTAGGACATTTTCCTTTCTTGTTGGAATGTGGTTTATTTGTTGCATATTATGTTCTAATAGCATATCTTGAAGCTTTTCAAATTGCCTCTTATCTTCTGCGCTACTATTACTCTCTTTTTTTATATGTATACATACAACCACTTTCTTCTATCCGTTCTTTCCAATCCACGAAAGGAAAGTTAAAATCTCCGGATAGGAGTATATTCCAGTCTTTATGGTTTCTACATATATCATCTATTTTTTCTATTATTTTGTCAAACTCCTTAGTATTTGGGGGTCTGTAAACTACAATATTCACTAGTTTTTCAAATTCAAATTCTACCACAATCAATTCACATTCTGTGTTGCTGTATTTTTCACAGACTTTTCCTTGATTTATGTCTCTTCCATATATTGCGGTTCCCCCTTGATTCCTATTTGTTCTGTCTGATCTATAAGTTTGGAAACCCTTTATCTGATCATCACTGCCAGTCTCTTGGGAATAACACGTTTCACTTATATTTAATATATCTATTGTTTCAATTTGGGTTAGTTCTTCTAAGAACTCTATTTTCCTTTTAGAGTTACTCGTGACTAAACCCTGTGCATTCATCACTATTATGGTTTGTGTTTCATCCCCATTATTTAATATTGGTAATAATATGGATTCTCCCTTGCTTCCTTCCTGTTCAGATATGATGTTCTTTTCTTCATTTCCAGGAATTCTGCCATTAAAAAATCCTACTTTTCTATTATATTTGCTCTTTCGCCTTCATATCTATTTTTGTGTGTATACCTGCAATTATCCCCGTATCTGCACCATCCCCTGGCATTATAAATGCATTCTTTGTAGTTGGGCTCTAAATGTGCATATTTGGGTTGAAAGGCCTCATATCTTGGGGCCTTTCGTGCATAGCGCGGTATATACGCGGCCTGCTTTTTTGTTTCTTTTTTTGTTTCATTTTTGCTTTCATTTTTCTTTTCCGTTTGCTGAGTTTTCTTACTTTAATTCATGGGCGCAGGATGCATATATAGAAATTTTTTTGTTGAAACAGCATCCTTTTCCTTCTTTTAGGTTTTTGCATATTTTTGGATGGAGTTCTCTGCATTCGTCTCCATATCCGTCTAAATTCGCACATTTACCATATATTTCATAATTATGGCATATCTTTGGATGCTTGTAGTAGCATCTTTCGCCAAATCTGCAATTCCCTCTTTTCAGCAAATTGCGGACTATATCTTTCTTTTTTTTTTTTTCTTGTTTTTAATCTTCCCTAAAAATATGTAGGTCCGGGTAGAGAGAGAGAGAGAGAGAGAGATTTCCTGCTTCTTTTCTATATACACTT
>NC_090750.1:33570551-33578051 GCF_036898095.1 Palaemon carinicauda | reverse complement strand
CAGACAAAGCTAATGTATTAGTTATTATGAACAAAACAACTTATTTAGAAAAGATGTATGTACTTTTATCTGATGTTTCTACTTACATAAAATTAAGAGTTAATCCCTTAGACGAGGTCATCAAAGATTTTATTAAAAACTTAAAATCTATCTTAAAACAAGAAAAAACCTTAATTAATGCCTTTATCTCTACTGGTCCGTCTTTGCCTTATTTATATGGTTTAATTAAACCCATAAAACAGGATATCCAATCAGACCAATTATCAGTGCTACAGGTTCTATTAACTATAAATTATCCAAATATTTAGTCAAATTACTTTCCCCGATCTTAGGATCTATTTCAACCTCTCATATAAAAAATTCTGTTGATCTTTGCGAAAAATTACAAAAAGTTAACCTTACGTCTAGACATAGATTAGTAAGTTTTGATGTAACTTCATTGTTTACCAAAGTGCCGGTTGATGACTTATTGGATTTCCTGTCGGGTATTTTAGATGCTTATGATTTACCTTTATCAACCCATACTATTATTGAGCTCATTTGTTTGTGCATTAAAAAGTGTAAATTTAGTTTTAATGGAGATTTCTATGAACAGGTTTTTGGTATGGCTATGGGTAATCCTTTGTCTCCACTTTTATCCAACATATATATGGAATTTTTTGAATCTAGATTAATCCCTTCAGTGTGGTCTTCCCAAATTGTGTGGTATCGATATGTTGATGATGTTCTAGGTATTTTAGAAGAAAATTTTAATCTTGAGGGCTTTGTTTCTATCATTAATTCATTAGTACCATCAATAAAATTCACTATAGAAAATGAAGAAAATAACCGTATCCCATTTTTAGACGTTTTAATAGTTAGAGAAACAGATAAATTTAAGTTTTCCATATATAGAAAGCCTACAAATAATTTTTCATATGTACATTTTTACTCCGGTCACTCTAAAAATATTAAGCATTCAGTTTTTTCCTCCATGTACCTTAGGGCATTGAGAATTTGTAGCCCAGATTACATTGAGGAGGAGTTCACTAAAATAGAAAAAATTGCTACAGATCTTTGTTATCCTAAATATTTCTTAGAAAAATGTATGAATAAGGCTAAGAAAACATTTTATAGTGTCCAATTAGAGAGAAAGGAAACAATTAATAATATGCTTTGTTTGCCATTTCATGTTTGTTTTTTAGATGTTATACCCCTTTTGCTGTAGTGTTTAAATATAATTGTACTTTAACAAACATGTTAATTAAGAATAGTTCTGGAAATGATAATAATGTAATATATAGCATTCCTTGTTCAGAGTGTAACCTATTTTATGTTGGCCAAACATCAAAAAGTATACCAGTCAGATTAAAACAACATCAGGTGGCCGTCTCCAGGGGTTCTCTTAATAATGCCTTGGCCTCCCACTGGTTAGGGTCAAGTCACAGAATTGGTTGGTCAAAGACGGAAGAAGTAATCCATGTAAATGACTATTTCCAAAGGAATATTGTTGAATCATGTTTAATCTCCTGTACTCAAGGTAGAAATTTGAATCTAAGCCCAGGTCTGTTTTCCGTTAATCCAGTATTATCCTTTTATCTAAAATCTGACTTCTCCGGAATTATTAAGAAACTGACAGCTGTTGGATCCCCTTCTCCTGTATAAATACGATGTCTTTGTATATGTATTCTCATTGCTGAGTTTGATAATGTCCTGAGTGGATGAAAGTACTAACTCTAATCAAGTCTTTTTCATTTTTCCTTTCGTGGCTATAATACATATATATATATATATATATATATATATATATATATATATATATATATATATATATATATATATATATATATATGTGTGTGTGTGTGTGTGTGCGTGTGCGAGAGAGTATGAATATATATATATATATATATATATATATATATATATATATATATATATATATAATACCGTAGCGTGGCGAAGGGGACTGCATCCACCATGATCAACGAAACTGTACTTGTTAGAGCAACCCATACTAGGTAGGTTTATTCTGAGCAATCACACTAATGTATTCCACCATCACCAATCTGCCAGCGTGGCACGTGGTGA
Organism: Palaemon carinicauda; assembly: GCF_036898095.1. Taxonomy (NCBI): domain Eukaryota; kingdom Metazoa; phylum Arthropoda; class Malacostraca; order Decapoda; family Palaemonidae; genus Palaemon; species Palaemon carinicauda. Next base: position 33,575,984 of record NC_090750.1, on the reverse strand, counting down.
TGTAAATCTTCAAACCCCTATCACGGCTAAGGACATGTCTAAGGTCTCGCTCTTCCTCTGGACTAGAACGGCTGCGTTCGTTGTAGTACTATATATATATATATATATATATATATATATATATATATATATATATATATATATATATATATATATATATATATTATTTATATATATATAAATAAATATATATATATATATATATATATATATATATATATATATATATATGTATATATATTGGCCTTGAGTTATTTGTGCAATACTTTTTCGCTAGGCTGCCTTCATCCCTTTTGCCTGAAGGCTAAGCGTGTAAAAGAAGAAAGAGAACCTAAGAAAAAACAATTTCAAATAGAGACTTAGACTTTATTCCAGACATAGCAGACACATTTGCATCCTTCCTAATTAAGACACTGAGGATTCATAAATAATAAAAAAAGGATACAGAGACACAAAAATTGGCTTTGTTTATCCATCTCTCTCGTGTCTCTAACGTCAGCCCAACTTTTATTTCAAGATCTTAACATCGATTTTCGTTACTCTGTTCTCGTTTATTTAAAAAAAAAGAATATTCTTTTTTTTTCTCTCTCTCTCTGTCAATAGTCTGCTTTTCTCACAGGTTGCAGATATATTTCCATGACCCACTTTCCCCTCCCCTTTTCGTTCCCTTTTCAATGTCCATCTTGGGAGGGGGGTGAGTGAGAGGGGCGTGGTGCGGGTGAATTCTGGTTAAGATCTGGAACTTACATTTTGTTTTCATTGCTTTAAAGACTCGTGAAGCTAATAGGCTTTTGTAGAAATTAGGATTTATTTTTCCCTTTCGGTCTCTTCCTGGAATGCAGAATCCTTTTAACGGGAGACTTGCTTACTTTGTTCCAATTCAAAGCGTTATTGCAAGAGTTATTACGGCTGTCCATATTGACTATTCCTGTATGTCGAAAGGAGTCTCGACAGACCATCAATACTGAATTCAACAAGGAGCTTTTTCTAAAGGGCCAGATGTGAAGTGTTCCTTAGTTGAAGCTATAACTCATAACGTCTCCTTAGCAAAGGCCAGGAAACCATAGTATGGCAAGAAGTGAATAATTGCATGCAGCAAGATCCTTCAATTGTAACAATGGCAGTAATACTGTATGTAGAAATGACCTTGGTATGAAAATTACATAGCATACAATAATCATAAAATACTTTTTTTCAGAGATATTACGATGAAATGAAAAAAAAAGAACGAGAGAAAGGTTTAGGAACCATATTATTATTGAGAATTTTGCTCAATGTATTTTATGCTACACTCACTTTATTCATTTCCTTTGAGAAAAAAAATTATATGGGAGATAAAAAAAAAAAACTAGTTCCGTTGGAAAATAATAATCCTGAGCTGAATTTTATCTTTCTTTTAAATATTCCAGCTACCCCCTCTTTCCTTACCCGACCGAAAAAAAAAAAAAAAAAAAAAAACACCAAGTAAAGTGCGTCCTTGTTTATCCATCTTCCTCTTGTCTCCTATGTCAGCGTAACTTTGCTCAAGTTCCTCTCATTGATTTCAGATACACTGTTTTCTTTTCGTTTGCAAAAACTGCGGTTTTTTTATTCTGCCCAATGGATTTCTTTACCCAAGATTTTAGTTTTACCTCGTCCCCCTTCCCTCATATTTAATCTACCAGAACACTTCTGAAGTTTTATGACGAAGAAATTATATTTCAAAATTTTCAGACTTACGACTTGGAATCTGTTCAGATGCACCAGTTAGGCAATGATTGAGACGAGGTGAATGCAACTAAATTCTATTAAACAATCATCGAGTTTATATACAGTGATGTGCGGACAAGAAGGTAAAAAAATGCAAACATAAAAACACGTTATAACACAAGTTGGTCTATAACAGTGCAGGGAAAAGCCTTTTCTTCGTAAAGTTTTGCTTATCTCCGCCTTCCAATCTTCATCCTTTCTTTTTTTTTTATAGGATACGACCTATATCTTACTTGAATATTAACTACTTGTTGAAAGGATAACGAGAATGAGGCAATTTGTTAGTGAACTAAGTTTCACCTTATGCACTAATTTCCCCGTAAGATAGGTTTGTTGTTTATAAATAACTGGGAAAAAGGTTGACTTGTTAACTTTCAGATAGATATCTAGTCTTTGATTAAACGTTCGTCTTTCCATTTTCTAAAGATCAAGCTGTTATCTTGAAATATATAAATAATATCTAGCAAAAATATGGCAAGAATAATTTATTATACTATCCTTCATAAAGTTAATCATTACAAATTTTTTAATGAAACTTGTTTTCTTGCCATTTGCAATAATTTTATGATATAGTTTTAAGATACCTTTTTGTTTTTATTCTTTATTTTCATTATCATGTTTTTTTCTAAATCACACAATATAAATACTGAAATGTTAAGTGGAATAATTAAAAAAGAATATATGATTTGGCTTTCTATCGCCAAAATGTACTACTACAACAACAACTGATACTAATCATTTATGTTTTTGTTCTTAAAACATTCAGCTTGGCGTGATGAAAACTATAGATACCATTATTTTTCATCAAAACATAAAAGCAGCAGCACTCTTAGGCTTATAATATTTTTTCATTAAATAAAATAATGATATCATTGTGCCATTGTTTTTTAATGAAAATCCCGTAATACTATTGTTGACGAACTTGACAAATCAATAATACTCCTCTCTCTCTCTCTCTCTCTCTCTCTCTCTCTCTCTCTCTCTCTCTCTCTCTCTCTCTCTCTCTCTCTCTCTCTCTCTCTCTCTCTCTCTCTCTCATATATATATATATATATATATATATATATATATATATATATATATATATATATATATATGTATATATATATATATATCCGTGGTGATGGAAATTGGAAATGGCCAAACCCCAGACAGGTCTAAGAATATGTCTCAGGCCTTTGTTGTCTTTGTTGTATATGAGCGCGCGCGCACACACACACACACACACACACACATATATATATGATATATGTGTGTATGTTTATATATATATACATATATATATATATATATATATATATATATATATATATATATGTGTGTGTGTGTATATATATATATATATATATATATATATTTATCACAATCATCAGCCATTGAAAGTCCACTGCAGGACAAAGGCTTCAGACGTCCTTCCATTCGCGTCTGTTTATTATCCATCTATACCAGTCTATACATGCAATTTTTTAGCTTGTGAATCTATCCTCTTCTTTTCCTTCCCCTGCTTCTTTTGTAAACTTTAGGGACACATTCTGTTATTCGTATTGTCCATCTATTACCGATCATTCTTATCATATGCCCTGACCATGTCTATTTCTTTTTCTTACATGTTGAAATATCCTCTACTTTTGTTTGGTCTCGTATCCATGTCGCTCTTTTTCTGATTATCTGTTATACTACCATCGTTATTCTTTTCATAGCTCTTTGAGTTTTAACCAGCTTATGTTCTAAGTCTTTAGGAAGACTCCAAGTTCTCAATGCGTAAGTTAATACGGGTAGGGCTATCTGAATAAATCCTTGTTTTTTAAAGAAAGTGGTCGATTACTTTTCATAATGTCATCTTTTTTTACCAAAAGCTCTCCATGCCATGCTTATCCTTCTTTTAATTTCGGTCAAATGCCCTCGGGAACACTTAATGTCTCGTCTAAGTACATAAATTCATTAACAATCTCTAGCGGTTCCTCCATAACTGTTATTTGTTGTCTTTGTGTATTTTCATTGAGTATTAACTCAATTTCACTCACAATATTCATTAATATTCATACTCAGCTGTTATTTCATATTTTGTTTTATTTGGATCATTTAATTTTAACCCACTTTTGAAAAAGTCAATAGTTCACAATCTATATTTTATTTGAAATACTTCCCTCTGATTTAATGTTAATAAAACCAATTTACGTTTACAGTAATCCATTTTGGTAAAATTAGAGAAGTTTTTGTTACTCAAAGAGTTTCACAAATTGCGTTTTATCTAATGAGATGATCAGTCATTTGTTAGACGAAATGGCAAACTCTTGAAGCAATAAAATGTCCGCATCTGTTTCAAAACTTCAATAAATACACTTGAAAAGATCTACACTGAGTTACGCAAGAATACACAGGCATGATAAAAGATACAGTATCTAAAATCTAGTATCTTGAAACATGTCATGACTTTGTTAATGGAACACCGAAACTTACTCCCTAGTATTAAGACAACTCTTTTTGATGCTTTTTAACATACGGCCTCCACCAAAAAAAGAATGAATTTAAAACTAAGGTACATTGGAAATGATTTTATAAATGCTCTTTAATAATCATTGATAAAGTTGATTATATTTAGATATACTGGTGTCAAAGACATAGAAGTTTACCAGTCTCATTCAATTTAATAAAAAATACTTATTAAACACTCATGTATAAAAAGGAATACTTATATTAGCCATATAGAATTTATGACAGAGCATCACATAAACCGATCGAAATTATTTATCAGCAAAAAATATCACTGAGAAAATTTACAATTAATAATAAATCTTATCAGGTTTCGGCAAGTGGCCTCAGGGATTCGTGATCATTTTGACCATCCACGGAAGGTTCTCCTACCATGAACTCGAAGGACCATCGCTACTAAGCCAATGAGCAAATCTCGTGTCAGAAGTCTTTCCCGGAAGGCCTCATCTAGGACGCTATACGCTATTCTCACGCTGGTTTCCTCCCAGAAGCTCAAAAAGAAAATAAATTTATATTCTAGAAGAATATATCGACAGAAAATTGAGAACATTACAATTCAATATCCTATATGCATATGAACTTATACAGTATTGTGTATATGTACATACATTAGAAGTATATGCACATTATATAAGTACATAAACTATATATATATATATATATATATATATATCTATATATATATATATATATATATATGTATCTATATTAATATATATATATATATATATATATATATATATACATATATATATATATATATATATGTATATATATATATATATATATATATATATATATATATATATATATATATATACATATGTATGTATTTACACACACACATATATATATAATATATATATATATATATATATATATATATATATATATATACGTAGGTATGTCTCTCTCTCTCTCTCTCTCTCTCTCTCTCTCTCTCTCTCTATATATATATATATATATATATATATGCACGTAAGTATGTATATATATGTGTGTATATATATGTATATATATTAATATATATATGTATATATATATATAGTATATATACATATGTATGTATATATATATATATATATATATATATATATATATATATATATACATATGTACGTATATATATCTATATAGACATATAAATATATATATATATATAATATATATATATATATATATATATATATA
>NC_090750.1:33563051-33565551 GCF_036898095.1 Palaemon carinicauda | reverse complement strand
ATGTCTTGACAAATTCGTGTTAGAGATACCACACATGATAAATGGTGTAGTTCTGGCCGAGAGACATTAGGATATAAACTGAGGAGGTGGGTATAGACATCCTTAAGGACGATGATGTGAAGAGCGAGGTTGGAGGGAGCAGGCGATAAAGATGTGGACGAGTATTAAGTATCGATGTACAACCTCGATCAGGAGGCGGAATTGGGCAAAGAAATCCGCACCGAAGAGAGGCAGTGTAACGTTGGCGACGATGAAATAACACCATTACTTGGCACAGACAAACTATAGTGTAAGCATCTAGTAACAATGGGTTGGAATAGCTGATCCGTTGCCGGCCACTAAGGGAACATTGGCATGAATGGGTCATGCCCTTAGGAGGGAACGAGATAGAAGGGAACAACAGGTACCAGTATGTAGTACGAAGTGCACATTTGATCTTGAATCATCCAAAAAGAAGAATTTAGTTAATATAGAGACATCTGCCACAGACAATGGCCTACTTACACGTTTTTTTTTTTTTTTTTTTTTTTTTTTTTTTTTTTTTACCATTGACATCCATTTGCACACTGCTTAGCAGCAGCCCACAATATGGAATGGTAGTAGCACAACTGATGGCAAGGGACGTCATCCAATGGCTGTTAATGGCGTTGGTAGGTGGTGCGGGTCTTCATCGCTATCCAAACTTATTGCGAGGTGGACGTCGATGCACTACAACATTCACCTTCCTTTCAGTTGATGTTCTATGGTTGTCCCCTTGTCAGGGTTGTTGTTGATGGAGTTCACGACAGTGAAAAATGGCTGTTCAGGTCTTTCATGGGCAAGGTCGTCAACATTCGGAAGGGCTGCTTGCATCAGTTCTGGCAGGCGTTGTGATGAAGTAGGTTCACTTCGCAAGGAGAACCATCTGCACTAGGGTGAAAGCAAGGAATACCGATCTTTTCCCTGATAGTCATCAATACTATATGATCACCCAATGGTTGTTGAGAGAGCTGGCAATTCTTGGCTACACAGGCCGCTGGTAGTGGTAAGTACTGCTCCAGGAGTAATGATGTGAGAGCATCATACTCTATGCAGGCCGCCTTTATTCGCAAAGCCAGTTGGTGATTTCTGGGAAGGTGTCGTTGGGGATAGTAGCAAGGACATAGTCAGCTTTGGTGCATGGCGGGATGAAACTAGACAAACGCATCTCTGCTGGCGAAGGGCAGCAGCATAACTGTGGAAGCATGGTTAGATGAATTGGGGTCTGTGGGGGTTATCAGGGTAGGATACGGCAGACGAAGTGGTTGGCTGGGAGGCGGGCTGGTTGGTCGAGATACTCTATTGGTCACCAATGTGACAGAAGCAGAGAAAGTTTACGTAAATGACAGAGTCTTAACAGCAAACTTTATTCCAGGGAAAACAAATATTTATAGGCCCCAAAGAGATCACATAATGGGGGGGGGGGGAGTTGCCTGTTTACAATCTACGGTTTCTGTTGATAAGGTTGACATTAGCATAAAAAAGAAATATATATATAACATAACAACGGGATGATAAGAGTTTGGATTAAATTTAACGGCAGTTTTACATGGGATCCATGCCAGTTATAGTATTGAAGAAAGCGTAGATGGGGCATCCTCCCTCATTTGCATGTGCATTTCTTGCTGCGCGTATATTAAAATACAAGTGGGCGATGATGCAGAGCAGTTATGATAGTATTTGAATTGCTTACACTGATTTGTAAGATATATCTAGATGGATGGAGGTTTTATAAAATCGGTGAAAGGAACAATTGCTCAATGATTTAAGGGTAATGTGGTAGAATTACAAGAGTTACATTTAAAAATTACGAGGGTATAACGTTACTTAGTATACCAGAGAAGGTGTATGGTAAGATTCTAATGGAGACTGATAGAGGAAAAAACAGTGTGGGGTTATAAAAGGAACATATATGTTGACCTATTTTCGTATTATTATAAGAGAAGTTTAGAAAATAAGCAGAAAAATACACGTGGCATCCATTGACTTATAAAAAGCTCGTGATATAATGTATGACGTGTTGGATATTTTAGATTTATAGCATAGAATGTACTTTGTGGACTTTGTTGAAATCAGTTAAAAGATTTCATGATGAAAATAGATGGAAGCGTGAATTATTTTATGTAAAACTCCTTGTAGGACAGGAGTTTCCCACGCCTTTATGATTTTTCAATATCTTTATGGAAGAAAGCATGCGAGTAAATAGATAAGAGTCTTCGAAGAGGGTACTACCACTATTTTTGTGGTAAAAGGATTGGCACAATATTGAATGACGATACTGAAAAACAAATGCAGGCACCTAAAACAAGATTGTTGGTTATGCTAAGAGAAAAAGTGGAGTGTAAATAGATAAAGGGTAAGACCTTGCGGGAAAAATGGAGGTTTGACTGTTATGAGAGAAGAGGTGAATTAGAAATTCAAATGAAGGGAAGAAGGCAGATGTGAGTGCAAAAGAATGAGAGGAGATTCAGTGTCAATGGGA
>NC_090750.1:33555551-33558051 GCF_036898095.1 Palaemon carinicauda | reverse complement strand
GAGGAGAAGTACTGCTAATGCAGTTGATAAGAAGGAAACTAATGTTATTGTGGCATTCATTCTTACAGGCAGGTTACTTTCGTTTCTTTTAAAACCTTACTATTTTTAACTAGCTCAGTTTTAATAATTTGATTCTCTTTCTTATTCTTTTATCAAAATAAGCTATTTATCATTCTTGTAGGGTTTCGAACCTGGTTGCGACATATAAACACTTTGAATAGACTCAAGATTATGATATGGTAAAATGGCTGAAGGAAAATAAGATGAGCAAATAGTATTGTCTTCATTGTTTGGCCAGCAAGGATTTAAAACCATAAAGTAATTTATTGTTTATTAAGAAAAGGGTAAATACGTTTGACAAATCAGATTTAATACTATCAACCTGGAATTACACTAGAAAGCACATCTCTTCATGTATGGAAGTATGGAATAAAGTTTATTCACAGTATGGTATTTGAGCATTCATTCGTGGTATTCATAACGATATGCAATGCCAAATAACATTGAAATGGATCAGTGAAATACTTTAATATTGTGATGGTGGAAATAAATATTTATTTAACTTTTCCTTATTTTATTAAACTAGTAAAGTAGATTTTCTCATTATTTTTCCCAATAATACTTTTTAAATATTCCTTAAGAATATAAGGTAATAAAGAGCCCTGGGATTATAATAAAAACATAACTCCAATATATTTCCTCAGAGGGAAATTACAGCAACAACAACAACAACAATAATAATAATAATAATAATAATAATAATAATAATAATAATAATAATAATAATTATAATATAAATAATAATAATAGTAATAATAATAACAGTAATAATAATAATAAAAAAAAATAATAATATTAATAAGTGATGTCACCAGATACTACAACTACTACTACTACTACTACTAAATTTACTACTACTAATAATAATAATAAAAATAATAATAATAATAATAACAATAAAAATAATAACAACAACAACAACAACAACAACAACAACAATAATAATAATAATAATAATAATAATAATAATAATAATAATAATAATAATATTAACTACGAGTCTCTCATGATCTAGCTGGTTACATAACCTTTATTATCTGTGACCCATGAAAACCGAAGTCAAAGGACGGACCCATGAGATCCAGGATGTAACATCGGAGGCGTTCGCTTTTACCAAGATCTGATCAACTGCATCTACTTTCCTAAGGAAGCCCGATTCAGGCCACATGTGTCCGGCTTCAAAGTCCAGCAACAAAGCCCGCCTCTAAAGCCTTGACGCCAGACTTCCTCCTCTTGCTTGCCCAACTCAGGAGGAAGGGATGGGATAAGACACAATAATCCGGAGAATCTTATTACGACGGACAGAAGATCTCTATTTAACTAATGCAACGAGAGAGAGAGAGAGAGAGAGAGAGAGAGAGAGAGAGAGAGAGAGAGAGAGAGAGAGAGAGAGACTCACACGGTTTGAGTATTCAAAAATAATATATATTTTTATCACTGGTATCTAGAGCTGACATAGTAATGTATGTTTACATACATGTGCCTACGCGTAAAAAAAGCATATGCAATAGAGAAAGATGTTATATTTAAATGCAAAGTATTACAAAAAAGAATATATATATATATATATATATATTATATATATATATATATATATATATATATATGTATGTATGTGTATATATATACATATATATATATATATATATATATATATATATATACATATATATATATGTATATATATATGTATATATATATATATATATATATATATATATATATATATATATATATATATATATATATATATAAATCGGTATTGCCTAATCAACACATTACCGGGATCCTTAAGCAGCGCCAAAGAATTTGCAATATATTTTCTGCTGTGAAACGTAGAACCAAAGAGCCAGCAAATTTTCAAAAACTGTAAGATTGTGGGATAGAGGAATTTTGCTTCCAACGTTCTGGGTAGCGGGTGAATCTTTGTGCCACACTTCAGTGGTGATTTTGATGGGCAGCCAAACCTTACACCCGGGTTATATCTTCGTGGAGAATGAATGAATGATTTGAAGTTTTCTGGCATCCTGACATCGAAGGTCATTGACGACGATATCATTTATTATAAATAAAGAGTAAAAAGAAATCAATCAAAACCATAAGTGTTGAAAGGTAAATAGCTTTCAGAAGACCTGCTTCTGAGATAAATCTAAAAACGCCACTAGCATTGTACAACACATCATGTGTAAGGATCTTGGCAAGGAAGAACTTCGAGAAACATTATTTTATTGTTGTAGGTGATTGTGCATTTCTTTTACGGCTCCAGTCCAATTGATGATCAAGAACTCTAATGTTATCCTACAGTCGTATCTCCTATATTTTGCATAGTGTTTAGTTCTTTTCCAATAATGTTCCAGTATGATAATTATACATAGTTATAAAAATCCTTTGTCATTGTCAGGAGATCTATTTATATGTCTTTGTCTTTTGTATTGTTGTT
>NC_090750.1:33533051-33540551 GCF_036898095.1 Palaemon carinicauda | reverse complement strand
ATGAAAAACTGAACTTACAATTGAAACAAACTTATAATATCATAAGCTTTATTTTACATCTCTAGGAGGCCTAAAAAGTCTAAATAATGCTTGGATATCTGTTCGTCAAACCCAATGATAGGATTGTCAAGCCAGGGCTAGAAATTAGTAATAGATATAAAAACATATGTACATAAATACACAAGCAAACGAGCAATTGTAACAAAATTACAAAAGATTATGGAACATAATATAATCCATATGCAACAAAATGGTTGCAATAAAGTAAAGGCAAATTACGAAACATACATACATACGCACATACATGAATATATTAATATATGCCCAAAAGTATATGTAGGAATTTAATAACTAGAGAATACCAATGGAACCTTTAATCGTTTCCATGCGAATACATGAAGCCAAATGAGAGCAATAAAGTGCCTAAAATAGAGACCTCGAAAGTACCTTTACATCGAATAAAATCGAGACCTGATTAAACTCTAATTAATGAATCAATATCTTTTACCATAATGGTGGCGTTACCTAATTGAGTAGGAAGTGGAGAGGCACTTTAATTAAGAGTGACAGTAAGAGAGTGTTGGTTACAGAGGGATATCGCTTTTCTTTTAAGCGTTCTTTTTATCTCTCTCGTTTTGCGAAATACCAACTGGCTGAGAGAGATTGCTGCATGCATGTGTCTCACCCCTCGGGTACATAAAGTTTCACAGGGGATTTGGTAATAATGTAGATGGTTTCCACGACAACTTTCAAAAAAAAAAAAAAAAAAAACACACACACACACAAAAAAAAAAAAACAAGGAAATATCATGAAAGAGTTGGGATACATACCCAGAGATAACGAACTTAAGTATAGGGTACGGGAAATCAATGCTTTTTATAAAAGATAAGTTTGAATGAACTACTACAGGCTGAAGATGTAACTCTTTATGAAACTTATAGTCCGTTTAAAAATTTACTGATTTCTATCAACTTTAATAAATCAGAATTATTCAGTCAAGTGCACCATTGTAATCTCCTATCGACCTGTTTTACTTGAAACCGATTTTCTGTGAACTTCGAGAGCTGATTGTTTACTTTTTTATCAATAACTAATTATGAAACGAATAAAAAAAAAATCAGGCTCGGTGCGTCGATGCAAGTATCCTTATCGTATATACATACCAATATTAAGGGAGAAGTAGGCTCTTGAAATTATTAGTTCGTAAATTATTAATTACATAACAAAATAATTAATGGTCTGATATATTCACGCTGATCAGACGATTATTAACGGAATTGTTGAAATGCTAATTTATTCCTTCTTTTATTAATTACTAATTAGTGACATAATTGAAAAAAAAAAAAAAAAAAAGACTGTGAGGATCCATACATACTGACCCATAGAATATACTTACCAAGTTTCATGACGATAGGTTCATAAATAATGGATGAGTGGACAAACATCGATAGTATACAAGAAGAAGAACAACAACGACAATTTGAGTAGCGACTTCAAAGACCTTCAGCCTGTAAAATCATAGTAAAAAGGGAATCTCTCTCTCTCTCTCTCTCTCTCTCTCTCTCTCTCTCTCTCTCTCTCTCTCTCTCTCTATATATATATATATATATATATATATATATATATATATATATATATATATATATTTCCCTCGTGAAAATAAAAATCTAACGTCCTTGAAAACAAATTGCATTACAGTTCGTCCTTCTTAGTGTAAGAGAATACAATCACTTAGCAGAAAATAGAGACTCCAGGCACCATGCAGATTACTTATTCTTGCTCACAAAACCTTCCCTGGTCCATTTTCTATAATTAAATTCCTGGACGTCATAGAATATGTGGAAGTTATCTATCAAAATCTATGACAGCAGACAGTAATTCTGACATAAATGACATAATTGGGGTTCTTTAGTGTGAGACACGTAAAAAGTAAAAAGGTATTTTTAATAATTTCAAACCCACTTCTTCAAGTCTTGGAAAGGAATATGGACCAATCTTCGACGGACTTGAGACTTTGCGAATGATATTTCACACTGAAATCCCCAGAACCACAATCAAATAACAAAAAATCTTTTATTTATTAGATTTATGTCCTTCACCTGCACACTCAAATCTTGATAAATAACATTTTACGACACAGTACTTACAAAATAATATGTAATTATAAACATTAAAATACTTTATCACCAAAATATAGAATTTGATAAAGATTCATTATTGTTATGTCCATTTACAAAGTAAAGAAACATATTTCTTAGGTTAATCTTCTGCAAAGGGATAAGAATCGGCTAAATTTGTGGACGTTTCCCAAAACGAGGTTTCGTCCCTGATTTTCATTCCTACGCACGCGCACACACATACACATACAGTACTACATATAAATAAGTTTATATATATATATATATATATATATATATATATATATATATATATATATATATATATATATATATATATATATATATATATATATATTTGTATGTAAGCGTGGATCTGTACGTGTGTGCTCTTTGGGTTGTGATCTCACAGCTAACCGTAAAACCACAAAATTGATTCTTGCTTCTATTCACTTTTAAACTTTATTTTTGAGATTTAAAACACGCGTGCTTAGATAAACTGTTGTGCTACTTGCGAAAAAAGAATATCGCAAAAACAAAAACTCTCTTGGGAAATGGGGAGGGTGACCACACCGTATGAGGTCATCCATCTGAGAACTCCCTTGAAACAACATTTGTCACTGAAGGGAAAAAGGAATATATCCTTCTGAAAGCTTCGCTCCAGGAGAGAGAGAGAGAGAGAGAGAGAGAGAGAGAGAGAGAGAGAGAGAGAGAGAGAGAGAGAGAGAGAATGTTCCTGCAAAATCATGCAATTTCTTCTTAATTACTCCGTTATTGCCGAAATTCCTTTATACAAAGAAGGAGAATTAACCCTAAGCTACAGCCACTCATTAGAGACAACCATAAAAGAATAATTACACGTGGCAGAAGTTTTCTGTAATTTTCCTTCAAAAGAATTTCAACGAGTGGCTGCACTCTGATTAATTAACCTACATTCTGTTTGTAGACAAACATAACGTCACCCTGTTACGGACTCTTTTTACATTTGGAAGATTTTGAGTTACAAAGACAAAGCGTATTTGAACTTCAAATCAAAGAATTCAGTTGGCAAACGTAAAAAACCGGTGCGCTATTTGTCAGTTTACTTGTTAGCTTGGATTATTTCTGTGCCTCACTATTTCTCCCTTTCAACAACCTATATGTAGTTGTACATCACTTTATTCTCTGTATACTTCATGACAACAGGTTTACTGTAATTTTACAGCCAGGTATAGACTAATTCCCTCAGATGAATCTCAGACCATTAGCCTGTCTGTCTTTCTCCCATCACAACATTTCTTTTTACACATTGTTTGTTCTATGTAAGTCTATCGTATAAAACCGTGTCCCTCACTTCATCCTTCATTGAACAACATAAAAAATAATTAATAAGTGTTACAAAAATGTTTACGTGTTTGGCTAAAGTGAACCAAAGCACTTTGCATTTAATCCTTTCTCTCTTATTCAGATTATATGCATTGAACAACACATGTGCAATTATTTCAGTCTGTAAAGATGGCTCTCTATTGAACCATCAGTAGTGTTATTCTCTGTTTTAGAACTGCAGTTTCCTATTGTTTCTTTACTCGTCATCCATAAAGTTTAACTATAGAAGCTAAAAACTGGAGTTAATGTGTCTCTATATATGTCTTCTCCCTGTTTTTCTATGACTTCAGGACATTACTTTTCCACCAAAAAATCTAAATTTTCCTATCGACACTAAAAACTCGAGATACAGTCACGCAGAGTCTACACAACCGAGGGTCGGTGACAATGTATCGTTCTCCCATATAAATTCCTATAGGGTTGCCAGAAACACGGGACAAATTCGAAGTTTTTGGGTGAAGGTGGGACCGAGAAGGGGCGAGGGCTTGGCTAATCTTTACACCAAGGGGAATGAAAGGAATACGAATCAGGCTGGGGAGCTTCAAACGTAAAGCCATATAAAAGGGAAAATAAGCACATCCAATTCTATTCGGAAGTGCTCCCAATAAAACAAAATTTTAACTACAGCAGTTAATCAACTTTACAGCGTGTTTCTCTCTATCTATCTCTCTCTTAAAAGGTCTTTTAAACTCAAGTCTCTTTAGGATATTTACGACTTTGGGGTCTTCTGTTTGGAACATTTCCATCAGGACTTTTCTTAGCAGTGAGGCAATTTTCCTCTTTTATTCATCCCTAGTCTCTCTCTCTCTCTCTCTCTCTCTCTCTCTCTCTCTCTCTCTCTCTCTCTCTCTCTCTCTCTCTCTCAAACCTGCATTAATACTCACCCAAATAACTTTCCTGTAAATGGGACCTGGCATATTACAATATTTTCTAGCCTACACACTTTTCAGCTATTCTTTCAACTTGTTTTTTACTAGTGCTAAATTATTATATCTATACAATTAATTTCAGTTTATTAGCTTTTATTGGCTAAGGATTTAGATCCAGTACATTCTTAAATATTTGCATCATTTCTTTTGCTTGTAGTTCCGTCTATTTGAATACACAAATGCGCATCCATAGATTGAAAGGAACACAGAAATGTTAAGAAATAATAATAATAATAATAATAATAATAACAGAGAGAGAGAGAGAGAGAGAGAGAGAGAGAGAGAGAGAGAGAGAGAGAGAGAGAGAGCGAGAGAGAGAGAGAGAGAGAGAGAGAGAGAGAGAGAGAGAGAGAGAGAGAACGCTCTGCTGACAAATGTTTACGGTGTATTGTACATCACAGTATGAGGTGCAGTAGACCCATCTCTCTCTCTCAGAGAGAGAGAGAGAGAGAGAGAGAGAGAGAGAGAGAGAGAGAGAGAGAGAGAGAGAGAGAGAGAGAGAGAGAGAGTGTGTGACTCTCAGTAGCATTTCTCTTTCTTTCTGTCTTTAAAGAAATTCATTGGGTAGATAACCAAAGCTAGAAATAAGCTCTAAGCAGATGTTTATCTTTACATGAGCTACGATAAACCTTTTTATGCATCTCTAATTCCCTTATCAAAACTCAATTTGAAATGATTCCTAAACTTTGTAAAACTGCTAGTTTAGGTCAGAGAGAGAGAGAGAGAGAGAGAGAGAGAGAGAGAGAGAGAGAGAGAGAGAGAGAGAGAGAGAGAGAGAGTAGTTTATAAGAAAAACACAACTGATATAAATTAAGTGTTGAAACAAGGGGTACGCCAGTAAAAAAAAAAAAAGATGCTCCTAGAGAGAAAACGAAATAAAGACTGCCATATAAAAAATTAATATTATATCTAATATTTCAGACAATATGAAGGTATACCGTGATCCTATGAACGTCCGTAAACTCGTTCCAGTACACACCCATGCATAGCTTCATCCCTTTCAGGAAAATAATTAAGTTACCTTCGGCGTTTGACATCCTGAGGGGAGGCCGTATGGAGGAGAAAGAGGGAGAGAAGGAAGAGGAGAAGGCCAGTTTGGAAGGAAAGGGCGCAGCCAACCATATTTTACTTTCCATCCCCTATCCTTTTTTTTTTTTTTCTAGAATTCCATGTACTTCCGGAAGTGCCTTAACTATGTTAAGGTCATTTAGCATACATGTGTTCTCGATTCTCTTCAGGCAGGCGAAGGACTTCACATTCCTTAGAGTTTGTCGGCTCCCTCTACAAGCTTTCCCATTGGCCATGTAACTGGTGTGAATGAAAAGTAAATAAAAAACCGAAAAAACCGATGGAAATGAACACAGTGATGGATGGTAAAAGTGGCCGTCACTCCAACTGTCTCTCTGGGGAGATATATAGGAGATGACTAAAAATAATTCATAAATTTCATATGAAAAAGGGGTATTACACAAGAATGAAGTGTATAACAAAAAACGGTAAACCAAAACTTTTGGAATCGTCAAGTATTTTTATTAGGTTTTACATGCGTAGCGGACTATTAGATTTAAAGTGGAAAAACTGTATACGCATCAGTAAATAATGCAGCAGATTCCAGAAAAATTAAACATTATTTAGACATGAATCGTTTATTTTAGGACAACAAAAGAGAGAGAGAGAGAGAGAGAGAGAGAGAGAGAGAGAGAGAGAGAGAGAGAGAGAGAGAGAGAGAGAGAGAGAGAGAGAGAGAGAGAGACCTATACATAAGACTTTGGCAGCTCCCCATTACCCCCAGTAAAGACAGTGCTAAGAGACTATCAGTAAGATCGTAGATGAACCAACTATTCATAAAGCTACCACATTAACCGGCTCATACCCTTACTTATAAGGCTGATCAGCGGCGTGTCGTACACCCTACACAAGATACACATTTAAACTTTATCCTGTAGGAACGCTAGTGCAGCCAGGATATTCAGGCTCCTCCTTTCCAATACCAAAACCACATGAAATATTTGATAAATAACTTCACAAATTCCACCCCTTGAATTCGTCTTACTTCATTTTCACTTAATAAAAGTTCACTTCAATTGCTTCAATTTCATTTCATTTGCTTTCATCGCTTTTTTTCTATAAACGATAACTCGCACAACAATCCAATAGCTTTTGCACACATCCTGCTGCCTTTCTATCTTTATCTATTTTGCGATGCAGCTCTTATTTTTCCAGCTCCCATATACCTTATGTTCACTCTGTAACACCTATATGAATCCATCACTTTTATTCTTTTAGTATCCATGTTTATATTTTCCGCGTCTTCCCGGTTACCATTCATACTTAGGCCCTTACTACAGCTGGGGTTTAAGGTTTCTCCTATTACAAACACTTTCAAGCATTTTCATTTTTTCTTTGGTCTCTCTCCAATACCTATATTCAATACTGCATTATCTACAAACGTCTACATTTGCACACTTCAGTCACAAATTGTCTTTTCTTATCCCTTACTTTGACCCCATATCTACTGTCCTCCCCCAAACTCCATTCATCTGGATATAGACCAGCAATGGAAAGATAATATACTTTTTTGTCCATAAGATCAATCACTATATCATATACATAAGATTATAAACAATTCATTCCTCGTAATAACGAAAGTGCTTAGTTAATACCTGACATTCAGTACAACCACCAATTGTCTTCTATTAATACCACAATAAAGTATTTCTCTTTATTTTCAGACTTCTTGCATACCTTCGTCAAAACAAAACGAATATCATCTCCCTTGTCTAAACTCATGATAGTGATACTCTAATTATCCTTTAGTCATATGTTTTACTCTCGATGAAAAGGCAATACAAAATAGGCACTCCTAATTACATGACGAAATGGAAGGATATAAAGAAGAAATGAATAGTAATTTAACCAAATATATTTTGGAATCAGCACAAGAGGTAGGTGGAAAATTTTCTAAACAAGGTAAAGGAAAAATATAAAAAAACACAATTAGACCAAAAATTGAGAAAATGCCAGAGAAAGGAAGAATCATCAAATTGAGGAAAAGAAGACTTGGAATAGGGTGCCAACAAATATTCGC
>NC_090750.1:33518051-33523051 GCF_036898095.1 Palaemon carinicauda | reverse complement strand
GGTCCCTTAAGATGCCCTCCATGAGACGTTGAAAAGTGGCCCCAGCATTATGAAGGTCAAAACATGAGTAATTGAAGGTGTATGTAGCGAAGGGGGTGGTGATGGCAGTCTTGCGGATGTCTTCTGGGTTCATGGGCACCTGATAATACCCCTTCAGGATGTCGGCCGTGGAGAAAACCTTCACTTTGTGGAAGTAGGAGATTATGTTGGCGATGTTTGGGAGGGGGTAGTGATCCGGTTCTGTCTGCAAGTTAAGGCGCCTGTAATCCCCACATAGATGTAGAGAGCCATCTTTCTTCAAGAGAAGGTGTAAGGGTGACGACCATGTGCTTGAGGCCTTTTGGCAAAGGCTCATTTCTTTTAATGTCATTGAACATTTGTTTAGCGGCTGCCAATCGATTCAGTGCCAGACGTCTGAATCTGGTGAACAATAGGGATCCCGTAGTCTTGATATGGTGATAAATACCAAGTTTTGTAGGAACTGTGGGTGTTTGACAAAGTTCTTGAAGGGAAACATTTGGGTATAATGTGAGGAGGTGGGGGCAGGCATCTGTGGGTGCACTGATGTGGAGAGCGGGGAAGGAGGGGCTGGGTCGGAGAAGTACTGAGCAGTACGAATACGCGCTGACTAACTGTCGGTGAGCTACATCGACCAGGAGGTGGAAATGTGAGAGGAAGTCTACACCGAAGATTGGTGAGGTGATGTCAGCAATGAAAAACTTCCAAATATATTTGGTGCTTCCAAACGATAATGTGGGGATTTCATAACTGTGGGTGTGTATAGCAGATCCGTTGGCATATTTACAGACCACATCGTGACCAGGAGAGTGGTCTTGGTAGAAAAGAATGGCACGAATCTATGTCTACCAAGAATCGCATTTCCATACCTGTGTCATGTAAAAAGAAAAGATTAGTGATAGGGGAGGCCACCGCCGTTAGTGGTAGCCTTCTTACATGTTTTTTGGCTACTGATAACCATTCACACATTTCTTCGCAGCCTCCCCGACTTTGGAGTGGTAGTAGCATAATTGCAGCCAATGTGCATCGGTAACTGGCTGGAGAGTTCGGTGGTTGGGGCGTAAGTGAGGGGTGATATATGTGGGTGGTGGGCAGCACATCATGGGGAGGGCGTCCGTGTCCTACCACATTCACGTCAACTTCGGCCGATGTTGAATAGTTATCTACTTTGTTAGGAGTGGAGGCGTTGATGGAGGTCTTGGAGGTGGTGAAGTGGCTGTCCCTAAGGGCATTCACTTTATTCATCCGGTCCTTCTTGGGCAAAATATCTATATCAATTATGGCAGCACGTACAGGTTTGAGTATGCACCGCACCCAAAGTGCAGGAAGTAGATTCACTTCACGAGGAGAGCCATCAGTAGCAGGTTGTAGGCGAGTAATACTCGTCATATCCCCGAGGGCAAAGCGTTTTGGTTCCACAACGGTTGTTGAGAGAGCTGAATAAGTTTCGATATCCGGGTGGCAGATGATGACGAGTTCAGCTCCAGGAGGTAGGATTTGAGGTTTTCTTACTTTATGGAGGTGTTCCTTTGTTTGCACAGCAAGTCGAAGATTTCCAGGAAAGTGTCCCCGGGAATGGCCATGAGAACATAATCAGCTATGGTCTTTGACCGAGTTATGCCCTTATTGCGAAACTAGACTTCAGTACGTTGAAACCAGGTGAACGCTTCTCCCCCGGCCGTAGGACGGTATTTTCAGGGGCGTGGCATTGGGAGCTGAGTCAGTGTCTGAGGGTGGCATCATCAAAGAATAAGGCACGAGAGGTAATTCAAAACTCCGAGCAGTTAGGGTGTAACTGAGAGACTCGTGAATGTAAGTGAACTTTATTTGGTTGGAGCTTGAGTCTTTTTACAAACCATTCCTGTCAAGAGCAGCACAAAACTTCAAACACAATGGTTCAGAAAAATACACGAATAGACAGGTTACCAGTGAGAGGGGAGAGCGATAACAACATTATACAAAAAATAAGAAATACCGTTACAATATATGGGAGTGTGTGATACACGAGCAGTACAAAAGCGTGGTAATGAAATTGGGCAGGCCCTAGACATGAATAAGGATATATCTAAAGCCTTTGTCTTGCAGTGGACTAGAAACGGCTGCATTTGCTGTTGTTGTTGATGTATAATCATATCATCATCAGCCGTAATTAGTCCACTGCATGACAAAGGCTCAGAGGTGCTTCTCCCCTGGTGTTTGTTTATGGTCTTTCTATGCCAGTCTATACCAAAATATTTTCTTAGTTTGTCTATCCATCGTTTTCTCTGCTTTCCCTGGCTTACCTTGCAATCTATAGGTATCATTCTGTTATTCTTAATGTCCATCTATTTTCTGCCATTCTTATTATATGTCCTGTCCTTGTCAATTTCTTTATTTTACATGTTAGACTCAGTTAGAGTATCCGATTCTTTAGTTTGCTCTCGTATCCATCATTATTGTTTCCAAAACTCTTTGAGTTGTAAATAGCTTATGTTCCAAGGCTTTATTAAGGCTTCAACCTTCTGACACACACACTCACACACACACACATATATATATGAGTGTGTGTGTGTGTGTGTTACCGTAAATATGCAAAATCCGTTACTGTGCATATTTCCTTGTAAAATTGCATACTAACGGACAATTCACTTGAAATAGCATAATCACTGAAAAATTTAAGCAAACATGTATAATAAGTAGAATAATAGCAATTTTGCCCAATAACGATTATAAACGTCTTTATCGTGCAAAATAACTGAAAATTCCAGTAAATTTGCATAATTCATAAAATTCTATTGAGTAATTAGTTGACATTTTTGTTAAGGCAGTTACTAAAATTTTCAATAATATTTTGATGTTATACGTCTAAACATTGAGATATTTACGACCTTATAATATTAGATAAGTGGTATTTCTATTTTGGTCTAGACAAATATTATTATTATTATTATTATTATTATTATTATTATCTGCTAAGCTAAAACCCTAATTGGAAAAGCAGGATGCTATAAGCCCAGGGGCTCCAACAAGGAAAATAGCCCAGTGAAGAAAGGACACAAGGAAAAATAAAATTTTTAAGAAGAGTAACAAATTTAAAATAAACGTCTCCTATATAAACTATAAAAACTTTAACAAAACAGGAGGAAGAGAAATTAGATAGAATAGTGTGCTCGAGTGTACCCTCAAGCAAGAGAATTCTAACCTAAGACAGTGGAAGGCTATGGTACAGAGGTTATAGCACGACCCCAGACCAGTGAACAATGGTTTGATTTTGGAGTGTCCTTCTCCTAGAAAAGCTGCTTACCATAGCTCAAGAGTCTTGTCTACCCTTACCATGAGGAATGTAGCCACTGTACCATTACAGTGCAGTAGTTAACCCCTTGGGTGAAGAAGAAATTGTTTGGTAATCTTAGTGTTGTCAGGTGTATGAGGACAGAGGAAAATCTGTAAAGAATAAGCCGGACTATTCGGTGTATGTGTAGGCAAAGGGAAAGTGAACCGTAACCAGAGAGATGGATCCAATGTAGTATTATCTGACCAGTAAAAGGATCCAATAACTCTCCAGCGGTAGTATCTCAACGGGTGGCTGGTGCCCTGGCCAGCCTACTACCTACCAGTAGGCAATGGTAGAAAGAAAAGGGTGTTTTTATTCGTCCCTCGTAAAGAATGAAAAAAAAAAAAATAGCAAGCAATACACCTGGCTTGATGCAAAAAAAAAAAAATAAATAAAAAAGAAATACGATTCTCAACCAACTAATTGAACAGTGAAAGACTTGTTTGAATCCGTACAATGTATTCATACACAAATGGACACGGTAGGAGAGACATTCTATATAATAAAACAAATAAATAATTTTGGAAACATAAAAATGTATCAAATACGAGTGTGCCTGCAATTTTTTAAGCAATGCCTTCTAAAAAAGAAAAAAGGAAAGAAAAAAAAAGTATTAGAAAATCTTTGGTGATGAAGCCGATCTTATCAAACAAAGGGAATTCTCGATGCCAGGTAAGGAAATACAAAATATTCGACTGAAAATCATTCCCTTTTAAATAAGTTCTCATGTTTACTATATACTATTAAGCGAGTACTTTTCTGAAGGAAATTTTTTTTTTTTTTTGAGAATCAAGTTCTACCATATAAGACAAGAAGTCTTATCCCTCTATCCCAATTTTGGAAATGACCGAACTGAATTTCCTTATGGAGGATATTTGAAAAGTAGCCTTTTCTACATGTTTAGCCCCAGTCAACGTTTATCCTAGATTTATATTATTTTTTCTTAGTAAGACTTGATGGACATGCAAAGTCATCACGATGAAGACTATTGCTTATCTTTAATTACCAGGAAAAATAATCTAAATTTATGGTTTCGACATCTCAGAACTAAGACTGCTGAGGAGGTCCCGATATTTTGCAAAATTGTTAATGTTTTAGGATTCATGCATATTTACTTGATTTTTAGTAATTTTGCATACTAAGTGAAGTATCCGTGAATTTTCAAATTTACTTGGAATTATACATGACAACGGATTTTTAATATTCATAGTAACACACAGACAAATACACATAAGCACACACACATACACGCACACACACACACACACATATGTATATATATATATATATATATATATATATATATATATATATATATATATATATATATATCCTAAGCCTTGTATGAAAATATATGCAGAAGTATGTGATTTATACAATGAGATTTATGATTTTTTTTAAGAGTACTAAGACTGTCATAAACTGTTGTGCGCGATCACTGAAGTCTGTCATAGGTAACGAGTTGTAAGTCTAATGGTAAAAGTATATTTCCATCACAGTGGAGATTGGCGATGGTTTAAGAATTGCTTATAGAATTGTTAATGAAAACTCTAAGGGAGCAAAGAAGAAGAATCACATACCCATCAAAAAGACATATGTGTCTGTTATAGCAACAGAAGATGAAGAAAGGCAACGTTGGATGGAACACTTTAGTGAGGTTATGAATAGG
>NC_090750.1:33508051-33513051 GCF_036898095.1 Palaemon carinicauda | reverse complement strand
AGAGAGAGAGAGAGAGAGAATGATACATGCAGACATCCACATTTGGAACCAGGATGGTCCTTTCAAAATAACATAGAAATAACATCTTATGTTTTGCTTCCCGATTGAATCAATTGAAAACAAGATAACTTTTTTTTCTTCTTTTATAAAAGTACATCCATAATACTCTGTTAAAACCAGTATGACAGTGATATAAAAAGACTGAATGACTACTGTGAAAGGCACGATGAAAACATTTAGCTATTTAATTTAACTGGAAAATATTTGAAAATAACCTAATATCAAAACCTCATTGGAAATGATTTAGTTTTTTACTTAGACTGAAAATTTACAAGGGAAAAGTTTACAAATTAAATTCAGTGGCAAATTTTGCATTAAACGATAAAGTCTAAATAAATATTACTAAAAGACAAATGAAACAAGTATAAGAGGGGAATCGTTAATCCTTAATAGGCATATTTGGTTGGGAGTCTCTTTTTATTACTATAATTTTAAAGCATATGGGATATGACGAAAATAACCCTATATTTTCTAGGTATTATTCCTGAAACTGAATGAGCATATGTGAAACAAGAGACAAATAGTGAAATGTGAGCGTGCAGCAAAGAAAGAGAACTCACAGATTGAGTACTTGGAGAAGAATCATAAAAGAGACGTTTGTAATGAGCTACTCCTTTAATAAAGTCACGTGCTGACAAACAGCTTAATCTACAATAATCAAAAAGTCCTTGGTGCATTAGGCCCAAGGGATTACTGATTACAAGGAAATATACAACAAAGTCATGTCCTTGAGAAATTTGGTTTACATTTGGAGACGAGAATCTTATCTTCAGTCTAGCGTGGATAATATTGCATCATCTGCCCTGGAGAATATCGGATATGGCTTAACAGTGTGTGATTTTTGGGATAAAATTTCCAAAATTGCAGTATATAATACCGATTGCAAAATGTACATGTTGAGTTTTTTATAGACTAAAGAGATACCCTTCCTACATCTAGAGGCATTCATAAGATAATTACAATATATATATATATATATATATATATATATATATATATATATATATATATATATTTATATTTATATATATATATATATATATATATATATATATATATATATATATATATATATACACACACACACACACATATATATATATATATATATATATATATATATATATATATATATATATATAAGATATTTTTTTAGAAAATACAATAACTCGTTGTTCAATTTAAGAGTAATAGAAATGATTGCCATTCCAACGCTTAATGACAAAATTGTCAGTTCTATCATGGGTCATTTCCAAAACTTCATTAGTCTGAAATGCTTCTTAGAATAGAATATGCAATAAAGGTCACGATGTATTAAATACTCGGTAGTAAGCATTTCCATGTACAAATAGGTGCATGAAAAATTAGAGCTGCTCGAAAGTGGGACTTCAGAAATAATAATAAAAAAAGGTTATTTATGACTGAGTTATATGGTAATCTATAAGGGGATAACAAACACAGAATTTTCATACTTACAGAACCTGAAGACTTTTCTCCTTATCTCATTAAAATGAGAAATTCAAAAACTTTCGTAAAACATTCTGAGACACCGTCGTTTTGAAGCCTTAAAATCTATCATTGCAATAAAAGAGGATCAGGAATAAATAAAAGATATATATATTGTCTCGTCACTAACGAGAAAGTTATCTCGTCATTACCAAAAGAAAAAAAGCTGTTAATATCTGTGGTCTTGAAAGCAACAATAAACACAAGCTGGCATAGATGATAAAAAAAAAACAGTAAAACAAGAAGAGTAAATTTCATCATTACAAAAGAGAAAGGAATAAATACTGGACGAAATTATAGATGTCTAAAATCATCAGAGACGGAAGGGAGCAAGAAAACATAACTTGTTTAATTTGGATTAACAGGCAATTTGTTGCAGTATTGCCCAGAAAGGTGGTGTTAATGTATTAATAAACTCGATAAACTCCCGATGTTATACGAATTATTCTGAACAGGAAAGAAGAAAAACATAATCCAAATTCATATCGAAATGTCCACCTAGTGCATTGCTACCCCGTAATTCAATTGCCGCACAATAGATGGCGAAATTATGCAAGGTAATTCGATTACTAGCCAATAGATGGCATCGTCATGCAAGCTGATGTGCATGAGGAAATCTTCAAAATCATTTCAAAATTAACCTTTGTATGTTTTCCAATCTACTTTTTTTCGTTGGCTCGTGGAGCTGAACGCTGCAATGCAAAATTTAGGAATTCACCCGAAAAGACACTACGCGTGCAAAAACAAAGCATTTATATGTACAAAGTGTGCAACTGCTGACAATTCAAATTCCGACCGAAATAAAATGAAAGTGAAGGGAAATGCTGTACATCAAATGAAAGTGGGGATACAACATCCATTTAAAATGCCATTTGATCTGGAAAACAGAGAGAGAGAGAGAGAGAGAGAGAGAGAGAGAGAGAGAGAGAGAGAGAGAGAGAGAGAGAGAGAGACGCCCGAATATTGTTTCCAATTTAAACGGTTCTTGATCACACTATGTTGCATCCCTTAAACATGAAAATTCGACTCAAAAGAAACAAATGGTTGAAACAATCCTCTCCAATAAAACTTTGAAAAGACTTTCAAATAATAATATTAATGGATCCTTTGTGTTATGTCCTCGAAATGGTAAAACAAAATAACAATTAATCTGTATAATAAATGAAATCTTTTCGATAGATTTACCTAATCTTGCATTAGCATGAAAAATAATTTGAGCTAGAGGAAGGGATAAACTAATGAAAAGCAATAAACAATAAAGGATCAGCAAGATATTCTATTATTTTTTTTTTTGGTCTAATTCAATAAATCCATTGTAAACCAAAATGCTCTCACAGATATTCCACAAAAAAATACACAGACAGACATACACACTCACACACACACACACATATATATATATATACATATATATATATATATATATATATATATATATGTATATATATATATATATATATATATATATACATATATATATATATATATATATATATATATATATATATATATATATATATATATATATATATATATATATACAGTATATCGCTGAATTCGTAATGATCGAATACCACACATAAAAGATTATAAAATATGTTGACTCTGAGGATTTATAATAAACATACATACATATATATATCTGTATATATATATATATATATATATATATATATATAGATAGATAGATAGATAGTTATATATGTATATATATATATATATATATATATATATATATATATATATATATATATATATATATATCTTACTTATAACTGTAATCGAACAGTTTAACATGTTTTTTTCAAAAAGGCCCATAAAAGAAACACAGGAAATATAAATAAATCACTATATTTCGGCCAATAAACATTGGCCTTCTTCAGGATGTAAAGTAAAAATGAGGAATACAGTGGCAGTGACGGTTTATATAAGATAGCAAAAAGGTGTTTCCAATTGTTCTACAGTTGTTATAAGCCAAATTTAATTACATCCATATGCGTCTTCGTATTGTTGAGTCGCTCGGAGGATGTCTTGACCTCTGATGCATATCTGGTGGTCGGTCTCTGTGGATTATCTTCTTAATGATAGGGTTGAGAAGAGTATTGTCCACTGTGTCAGCTTTCCATTGGCCACTGGATAAGTTCATTGTGTTTGATTGATGATTTATGACTGCTGATTCCAGGATTTTCCTTCTGTACGGACAGGTACTCTTAAAAAGCAAAGACGACTCACTCCAGCTAATCTGGTGCCCTAAATCTCTAAGGTGAACGAAAATCCCCGAGTTTTCATAGCCATACCTAACAGATCTTTTGTGCTCGGATAATCTTTGAGATAGTGAACGTCCCGTTTGTCCAACGTAGACTTTTTGCACAATCCCCGCATGGTACTTTATAAACGCCGGATTCTATATCTCTTTTATCTTGATAAACAT
Source organism: Palaemon carinicauda (assembly GCF_036898095.1). NCBI lineage: Eukaryota > Metazoa > Arthropoda > Malacostraca > Decapoda > Palaemonidae > Palaemon > Palaemon carinicauda. Next base: position 33,509,054 of record NC_090750.1, on the reverse strand, counting down.
TAATAAGGGCACTTCCTATGGTCTTGGGATATGAAAAAACAAAGGGGTTCTCCGTTTTGATATTATTTGTTATATTTTCAATACTTTCTATATATGGGAGTTTTATCTTATTTGTAAAATCCCTTTGGTTAGTAACATCATGAACTTTTTAATATATCGTGTTAGCTTTGATGATGGCCTTTTCTATGACGTACGTCGGGTAGAATAGCTGAGCGAGTTGTTTACGAGTGATTTAAAATTCTTCACTTAGGTAGGTTTGGGAACATATTCTCAAACCTCTAAGAAATAGATTACAAGCTACTCCAATTTTTACAGAAATGTCGTGATAACTAAAGAAATGAATGTAGGAAATAGAGAGAGTTGGTTTTCTATACACAGTGAAGTTGTACCCTGACGATTCCCTTATAATTAGTATGTCCAAAAAAGCTAATTTTCCATCTTTTTCCCATTCAGTTTTAAATTTTTTGCTAAGGACTAGGGAATTTAGATTATTGAAAAAATATATTAAAATTTCCTCAGCTATCATCCCAATATGTGAAAATGTCATCAACATAGCGTTGCTAAAACATGTTCGTAGGTTTAATTGTTGTTAAAATTTCCGTTTCAAAGTACTCCATGTAGAGAGAATGGCTAAATTTGGAGATGACGGGCTGCCCATACTACAACCAAATTTTTGTTGGTAAAGATTTCCATAGAAAGAGAATACGTTATTTGACACACTTAGTTTAATTAACTTAATTGTTTTTTCAATACCGTGGGGGAAGTGATCTTCATAGGGAATTAATTTTTCCATCAAAAAACCTAGTACATCATTGATCAGGACCTTTGTGAATAGGAATTCTACGTCAAGACTCAAGAGTTTTACATAGTTTACCGGGATATTTAATCTTTTGACTTTCTGGATAAAGTCTTCTGCATGCTTGATATGAGCAAAAGAAAAAATCCCTAGAAAGGGAGACAGCAAATCTGCTAACCATTTTGATATATTATATATAAATGACCC
>NC_090750.1:33495551-33498051 GCF_036898095.1 Palaemon carinicauda | reverse complement strand
TACCTGACGACATATCTATATATACATATATGTATGTATATATATATATATATATATATATATATATATATATATATATATATATATATACTGTATATTTATATATATATATACATATATATACATATATATATATATATATATATATATATATATTTATATATAAATATATATATATATATATATATATATATATATATATATATATATATATGTGTGTGTGTGTGTGTGTGTGTGTGTGTGTGTGTGTGTGTGTGTGTGCTTTCCATTACAGGCTTCTTGATTGAGTTGCAAATGTCAAGGGTATGATGGTGCAACCGAAGCAGTGATTGGTGCAGCACAGGCTTAGGTCTGCCAGACATACCACCAACTCTCTCATCAACTTCCTCATCCTATTCCTGCAATAACTTTACTATTGCTGCCATTCGTTGCAAAGTCTATGACAAATTTTGTGGTACGGAGATCATGTCAATTAGCACCATTACGAAGGGATAGAGGGAGGCTAGCATCATCCTAGAAGAAACCTAAGAAGCGTTGGTGTGACAACTAATCAACGATATGAGATTCTGATATCAGACCTCATAAAGGAAGATTTAAGTAAGGAAGGAATCTCTGGACACCGTGTGGCGCAGGATCATCGTTTCCAAGGCACTCAAACAACACTGAGAAGAGGGTAGTCAAGTGCTCAACCTGGATAAGCGAGGAGTTATTGGACAGTATTCAGCCAACCGCAGCTATGCATACAGTTGTCAAGTGATGCTGGGGGAAGAAGAACGCCTCGTAGTGGTTGTCGCTGACACAACGGAAGGATTTGTTGACACTTCTTTTCTTTGATTTGCCGCTAAGAGCACAAGTGATGATTACTATTGGGAGGTAAATGGTCATTTTGTTTTTATAATGGGTGACATCGCAACTTTTACCATCGCTTCTGAGCCATCAGTCCTAGTAATAGATAATGTGCCATCCCATACCATGCTAACAGAGGACAGTCATTACCCCCCATATGCGACTAAAACCCAGGACATGATAAAAATGGTCGGAAGATCGTGGCATGTGATATCAACCACTTGCCATACAATCTGATATGCTAATGATTATCAAGCAAAATAGGGTAAAACCACAGTACTAATGGATAACACCATCCGCTTGTGGAGCCGTCTGCTTTCTCCCTTCTCATCCTGAACTCGATGTCATCCAGCAAGTATGGGACAAAATTTTATAGACACGTCCTCGCTACGACGTTCCACTTAACAAACCTGCTGGCCAGATTAGAGGAAGCCATGCTTGCTATCACTAAAGAGGTGTAAGAAGGAGCAGTCCAACGGTCTCAAGATTTCGAGGACAAATACTAGTTGACAGACAACATCTAATACTGCATAGATCTCATTGTTATGAACGATGTCAGCGGTAACAGGGTTATCCCTACATTAAGGGATCGGTTGCCTGATGCATCCTCTCCAAAACCTTCTGACAAAGGACTTCTCTCCATATCATCTTCCCCTTGTCTCACCATCTTATTCTGCCTCCCTCTCGATCTTCTCCCTCTGACAGGTCCTCAGACCTGTTTACTCCCTCCCCACCATCTATCCTCAACACATGCCCACACTCTCATCATTTCTGTATTCTTTACTATACCTGCCATACTTCTTATTTCATATTTTTTTAATTTTTCAGGAAGTGATATTCCCATAATACCCATCAGAATTTCCCTGGCTGTTCTCCCAGGCTTTGCTTCCTCTTTCTGTCTTAGAGCCTAAGTTTCCAGTCCATATAATACCACTAGTCTTCTTATTGTGCTATAGATCTCGACATTCAGCTTGAATGGCATTTTCTTACCACATTCTACTCCTGCTACCTCCCTCTACTTCCTCCAAGCTGTTTTTATCCTCATTTACAACCTTAGCCTCACAACTTCCATCCTAACTTATGGTAGATCCCAAGTATCTAGATTATTTCACTCATTTTATATCCGAGCCTCTACATTCATGCATAGTGATACTATCCCTACCTTCCCTACTGCTCACTACAGCTTCACTCTTATCAACATTTATTCTCAAGCCACCCCTCTTCATAGTCTCTTGCCACTCTATAACACTTTACTGTAAGTCTTCCTCATTTTCAGTGGTAATCACATAATCATCTGCATTTATCAACCCCCACAACTGACTTATGATATCTTCACTCAACATATCCATGATAATCACAAATAAGAGCGGCCTTAATGCAATCCTTCCAAAACTAACTTCAAAATTGTCTGTTTCTCCAAGAGCTGTTATTTTCAGTACTTTTGTTCTTGTTCTTTTGTACATAATCTGCACCATGCTAACCAAATTCTCTGGGACTTTTCTTCCTCAAGCACCAAAATATCACATCTCTTGGTATTTCACCATTAATATTCTCTATATATACAAAAGCACATTAGAGCTTCTGGTTTTCCTTTAGCCTCTTTTACTTTAGCTGTCTTATTATTGAAAAAAAAAAAATGGCACCCACAGTCCCC
>NC_090750.1:33478051-33483051 GCF_036898095.1 Palaemon carinicauda | reverse complement strand
AATGATTGTGTCTGCCAAATATGCAAATAGTTCAGGTTTGGTCTGATCCTTAATGAGGAAGCTCGCCCAATTTACATGAGGTCCTGCAGTGTTAAACACTCTGTGGCAAATTCATATGCCTCTTTTTCCTCTTGTTTGTTCTTTCATACTGTCTGCCCTATACACATCAAATACAACATGTCCTTATTTATAATTCTGTAGGTGCCTCCGTTCCTTGGAAAGGATTTCATCTTATCCATAAGACTTAAATGTAGACCCATTGGTTGGTGTAAGAGTATTTACAAGAGCAGCACCATCCACTTCTCTCTTTTTCCCATTGCTGGCAAGTCAAATCTCTCTTCTCTTTTTGAAGGCCTCTAGGTCTGTGAGATAGGGCAGGTATCTATTCTTTCAATTCTGTTCACCACACAAAGGAAGCAGCAACATTTAGATATCCCAGTCTTTGTTTGCACAAATCATAAAGTTCTACCATTGTGAAATAGCAGCACTCATCTGCTGTCAACTACTTTTCTATTACAGACATCTTAAGCTTAGCAAAATCATGGGCACATGTCCCTTGTCTGTACTGTACATATCTCTAATTTTCTTGAAATTTAGCCACAATCTTTCCAAGTTGTATCTGTCGTACAAGATGGGTGATACATATAGTCGTAGGAATCGATGTCTCCAGCACAATCCTTGGCCAGCAGTTTCACATCTATTAAGTTGATGACACATCGTTGCAGCTTTTTACGTAAAGGCAGTTTTTTGGCCAATCATAAATCGTTGATTGGCACTGTTTTGTCACAAATAAAACATATTCTTTTTTTCTCAGATTCTTTTGTGATTTTGAACTTCAGCATGCATTATTCATATGTAGCTTTTTATTTTTAAAGGTCTGCAAAATTCCGTCACTTTCATCAAGACTTTTGTGATAAAATGGTATAGGCATTACATTTAACTTATACAATTCAGGAACGCTTGTAGCAAGGGTAACATAGTCAGCCCCAGATTAATTCATTAGTCTTTCATGAGTGTCTTCTTGGTACAAGCAACAAAGCTCCCTTCAGGAAAGACGTTGACTTCCAAGAATGTGCTGCCAGTTAGTTTTGTTCTATAGGCCGAGGGTTTATCATTTCACCACCTATGCAACATACCCTATATGCACTTTCAGACATGGGATACAACTAGGCTCAGATATGTCATAATCCTACCCCTAGCTAAAAAATTCATTCATTGCTATTTAATTCCTGTGTGATCTGTACACTTTCTAGAAGACTTAAGCCCCACCATCCTTGGCGATGTTATTGTACGCTGGCATATCCAGTCAATGCAGGTGTGGCTGTTTAACTATGAACTTAGGCTAGCTAAACAGCATTTGGGAAACTGATGACAAATGTTTACCATTAGCTAGCACTGAACTCCATGCTGAGTCTACAACTATAGTATCAACTAGTGTGCCCTAGTAGTGCACTATCACTACGCTATTACACTGATATATTGAGATAATTATTTATTTTTCAAATGAAGATGAAATTGCATTAGGTGGGGCTTATTTGATTTCTAACCTACAAAAAATAAACTGGTCAGGCTGAAGTTACCTCGAATCTGTATATCAACTAATTATTTACCTAGTATATGAGCCGAAGAACTAATTTTTAGCTTTTTAGCGGACATTCGAGATATAGTGAGATTGATTGATTTGTGGTTGTCTGGCATATATCAAGGAAGAAAATTATGTATATGAATATGTAAAGTCTTGCTTCCAGTATTTTAACCTTAACTGAGAGTGATTGAGGAATTCGAAAGTGAATAATCAATTAGCCATTTTAGAAAATGGTAAAATTTTTGAGGTTGATGATGAATCAGAAGGTCAAGAAGAATCACTGTGCCAAACTTCATGCTTTGGTCATCATTTGAACTTTCCCTCTAGTATTTTAAAGTTACTTGCTCCACTGTGTGAGTAAAAGTTGTCTTTCATGAGATCATCTTTGATTGAAAGCTGACTGATAAGAAAGGAAAGCTATTTTTAGAGTGGTGACTTTACTGGATATCTATTTATTTCTTATTTAAAAAAAAAAGTATTTTGCAGTATTTGCAATGAATTTTTTTTTGGTCAAAAATTATAGGAACAAAAAATATTATATCAATGAAAAATCTTCTGGACGAAAATAGTTTTCTCCAGATCCTTAGGGAATATTCTTTAGAAATTATAGCATTTTATGTGATACTTCAGAAGACGCAGTAATAGCATTTGAAAGTTGCATATTTTACCTAATACTCCAGGAATATTTTCTATCTGGTCTGTAGGTACGCAAAAAGATGCTTTTCACATGTACCAGTATTATCTTTATATATATATATATATATATATATATATATATATATAGGTATATATATATATATATATATATATATATATATATATATATATATATAAATATATATATAAATATGTATATATATATATATATATATATATATATATATATATATATATATATATATACATGCCATTAGATTAATTCTTATACTTAAAGCAATGTAATATTTTAACATTAATTCAGTATTGGCAACGCTGTTATCTATTGTTTCCATGTTGGCATAACCGCGTAGTCGACCCTTGCCTGCCTTCTTGATAAGCTATCTTCTATTATATCCTACGGATCTTGTATATAATTCTCATAGATATAGAAGACCTTCATTTCAAATTGTATCTTTGGCCCTCAAATTATGGTTAAGGAAGTTACCAACACGTACATGGTGCAGTGAACTTGCATTGTCCTATTGTGAGAGGTTTGTTCCATGTCATGGACAATAGGAATTGTCTGACACTATTAATGGACGCTCAGATTGAATGTGTATTTGTGATTTAATTTGATTTATTCTTAATGCAATGTAGTGATGCAAGTAAACAGTGAAATATTGTACAGAGCATTGTGCTTTTATAGTGCCCTTTTATTGCATTCTGATATTTCACGAAGCATATAAATACCCTGTTGGGGATTTCCGGAGCATGTATATCCATCTCAAATCTCATCCATCCACACGGAGTGACTGCCTGAGCCTTATGCTGCTGAGCAGCGGAGCTGCCACCCGCATTCTGCCACTGCTGCTCCCCTTACCTCCTCGCTGAGTGACATATCCATCGAACATAAGCACACACACTCACTTTTCATGGAACTTTTCTTATTACTTTTGTATATCAAAATAGTTTGTGATCATTAATAATATTATTGGAGCTCAAATTTTTTCACTGCATCTTCAGAATAATAATGAACTCGACACATAAACTTTAAAAACCAGTTAGAAGAGCCCACAGAACAGGGGCTATTCAGTGATGAGGCTGACCACACACACTGTGTTAGGAAAGTGTTGGAACACTCAGCCTCTCTCTCACTACTATTCCTGAGCTACAGATTTCCTCACTTAGATATTCTTTTTTTTTTTTTTACAGGAATCTCGCTTGTATAAGAATGAAAGAAGAAGAAAAGATGAAACAAGAAGACAAGAAAGACAACACGAGGAAGAAAGAAGGGAACAAGAAGTTATTTGCTTAAGAGAGGATGATCTTAGAAGAGAAGAAAATGCAAGGTTTACTGCCCTCATACAGTCTCTTACACCTATCATATATTCTCATCCAGGTATCCCTACACATGGCACAGAGGTAAATTTTAACTCCAAATAACCCTATATTGAGCCCTTACCTATTTGATCTAGTTATGGATGTAGTAACACAAGGTATTAGAAATCAGTCTCCTTGGTGTATGCTTTTTGCTGATGATGTTATACTGTGTAGCACTAGGCGAGAGGTAGTAGAAGAGAAACTGGAGTGGAGAAGAGAAATGGAAAATAAGGGATTGAAGATCAGCAGGAAAAGGACAGAGTATTTGAGATTGAAAAATGGCGAGAATGGGGAAGTTAGTTTACAAGGAGAGAAATTGAAAAGAGTTGAAAATTTCAGGTATTTAGGATCAACAGTTGCAGAGGATGGTGATCTGGGGGCAGAAATAAACCACAGAATACAAGCAGGATGGAAGAATTGGAAAAAAGTGTGTGGAGTACTATACGACAGGATAATAGGGGTTAAGTTGAAAGGTAAAGTACACAGGACAGTTGTGAGACCGGCAATGATATATGGAGCGGTGATGGGGCAATAAAGAAGACAGAAGAGAAGAATATGGATGAAGAAGAGATGAGAATGTTGAGATGGATGTGTGGGGTGACAAGAAGAGATAAGATACGGAATGAGGTAATTAGGGGTACCACAGGAGTTAGAAAACTATCAGATAAGATCCAAGAAAGTAGACTGAGGTGGTATGGTCATGTCATGAGAAGAGATGAACAGTATATTGGGAGAAGAGTGATGGAAATGGAGGTACAGGGAACGAAAAGGAGAGGGAGACCAAAGCGAAGGTGGGTGGACTGTATCAATGATGACCTTCAATCAAAGGGATTAACCGGTGATGAGGTGTGGGACAGAGGTAGATGGAGAAAGCTAACCAGAAATATTGACCCCATATGGCAAGTCGTGACTGAAAAATGTGACCACCATGTCTCTGCCTGCTATGAGCAGGGAAGATCCAGTATGACCACAATGCTTGTCCCATACTTGAGTTGAGTGCCGGACAGCAAATTCTGATTCAGAACCTGACCTTTCATCGTTGTCACAAAGTTGGCATCGTTATGGGCCATGGAAAGTTAAGAGATTATCATATTTGTCTTCTTGGTGATCGTGTGTTATGGTATAATCACCGTTTACTGTGCCAAGTCCTACTCACTATTGGGGACCCTTTCTCCCAGTTCCTATAGCCCTTGCTAGGACTTAGAAACAGAGTCCTTAGTCAGCAATTCTCTAGTGAATTCATATCGTTCCCAAAGACTCATAGAAAGGGAGCCAGCTCGAAAATGCACTACTAGCGTGAGGGGGAGGAAGGTGTAGATACATGAAAAGAAATCTTTTTACATGTGCTGGTATTAATGTTTTATATATATATATATATATATATATATATATATAT
>NC_090750.1:33463051-33470551 GCF_036898095.1 Palaemon carinicauda | reverse complement strand
TCCAACCCACGGACTATTTGACTTGAAATAACTATATCCAGTTAAGAGCTGTTGGTCAGAGACTACGCTTCAACTGAAAAGGAATAATATTTAACCATAAACAAAACCCTATCTGGTAAAACTCAGGGACACAAGCGGTTAGCCTACCCTTAAAACCTGCACTTTTTGGCGTAGACTTAACAGTTTCTCCTTTTCTTAAACAAGGTGACTGTGTCACTCACAGTCCAATGGAAAAGGCAACCCTTTCGGTTGACGTGTTTGATAGTAAGCAAAGGAATTAGAAACTCGATCTTCCTCATTCCTGTTTTCCTGAGGCCAAATTAACAAGTCTATTTTTTTTTTTTGGTCACGTGAAACAAAAACACTCTTGATGACCTTGATGCTTACGGAGGTATAGACCAAAATCGCAATTTCCCTTTGTTTTTATAAGGACATGTTTTCTTGCCCTTTAAGCTGTCGGTTATTTTCCGCAGGTTAGCAAGAAGAGGTTCTTTTTGCCCTTGTTGGAGAATTCGTAATGTTATCCCATTAAGTAAATGTGGTTGTGGTAGTTCTAGCAATATTAATTACGACATGAATCCCATAACTTCCATATTATTGAAACGACTAAATATGAATGCTGAAGGTAATAATCTACCCCCTAGTTTGAAGTTTTCTGTACACTAATCACTTAATCATTACCAAGAAGTTCGTATGATTAACCTTAATTTTAGTGCTTCCTTTGATCGGTTTAATTCTGGGGCCCTTGTTTTCAAACTCAACTATACGGGAGTAGGTGAATCTTTTTTTATCATCATTATTGAATTTTTAAGTAATTGATGGATGGTAAAGTAAGTATAGGAATGTGATAGCTTGTGTTCCTCTTGGTAGTGTTCTTAGCTGATTTCTTTCATACTATATGCACATGAATTGTGGATGCCAGAAAACTCTCAATCAATCAATCAAATACATGCATTGTGGTTTTGCCTAGAAAACAACCTTGTTACAAGTGCTCTCGATCCTACTCTTTTTGCATAAATTTCATCTCCTGAGTATATCTGAGGTTGCTGAGCCCTTTACTAAAGATCTAGGTAAAATTAGTATATGGTGCAAAGTATAAGACATGAAGTTGAATCCTAACAAAACTAAATGTATGATTGTAAGTATCTCAAGACCAGTGGCTTCTCAACATCCAGATCTATGAATTGTCAATGTTTCTTTAACTATATATAACTCCTTTAAAATCTTTGGTGGGATTCTTGATTACAAATTGGCTTTTGAGAAACATATTCGAAGTTTCTTAGTCAATTGAACAGAAACTTGGATTACTAAGATTTTCGGTGATAAACCAGTTTTTCAAAAGTGTTTTACTTATTTCATTATACCTTGCTTGGAGTATTGCTCTCCTGGCCAGTCTTCAAGTACTGACTCTCATTTTAGTTTGTTGGATAGAAACTTGTAGTCTATTTAATTTCTTATTCCTGATCTGGATATCAATCTCTGCTAATCCCTTGCATTCAAATCTTTCCAGGCTTTTACGTTATAAGGTTCAATTCTAAATAGTTTTCTAGAAGTTTTATTCCAGCTGTGACCAAAACGATCTTCTTAATCAGGCAGTTGAACCGTTGGAACTTCAGAAGTTTAAACTTGCAGAGAATTTTTTTGTTTGTTGAACAGGTTGACATGATGCTCTCTTCATAATTTATATAATACAAATCTATTTCAACGTTGTTACTGATCTTAAGATTTTTATATTCCTTATTCATTACTTCTCATATAGTTTATTCATTTTCTTATTTCCTTTCCTCCAGAGCTAATTTTCCTTGTTTGAACCCTTGGACTTGTAGCATCCTGCTATTCGAACAAGGCTTGTCACTTAGTTAATAATAATAATAATAATAATAATAATAATAATAATAATAATAATAATAATAATAATAATAATAATAATAATAATAATATATGTAAATATATAATTGTATATATGTATGTACACAAATAACAGTATATATATATATATATATATATATATATATATATATATATTATATATATATATATATATATATGTGTGTGTGTGTGTGTGATTATGTATGTATGTATGTATGTATGTATGTATGTATATATATATATATACATATATATATATATATATATATATATATATGTGTGTATATAAATAAATAAATAAATAAACATATATATATATATATATATATATTTATATATATATATGTATATAATATATATATATATATATATATATATATATATATATATATATTTACACACACACATATATATATAAGTATATATATACATATAAATATATATATATATATATATATATATATATATATATATATATATATATATATATATATATATATATATATATATATATCTTAATCAATTGAATTCTTCAGTCCGATAAAACCAAATTAAAAGAACTAAACATTAAAAGATTTAAATAAAAAATCAACGAATAATTGTGGCACTCCAATTTTCTTTCATTTAATGGCCAAAGTTTTTACCATTATATTGCTAACTCCACGAGAAGATGTTGTGTTTTTATGGTAAGCGAAATTTTAAGAAATAAGAGGCAGCACATGAAGTTGGTCGACAAAGTAATGGATCTTTTTTTTTATAACAGTTATGCGAATGACCGTACTGATAAAAGAATCTTTCTGAAAACAGGATTAATTTTACTGGCGTGACCATTTTATTTGCAGCTATTTATCTCTCCTGATAATTAGATTTATGACCTATGATATGAGAAATAGAGAACAGTATATATGAATGACTTATTTTACGCTTATTTCGAATGTAAAAGAAAAGAAATCCGGAGTGTATTCATCACTGTGCTATTTTCATACCTAGCGTGAATATTGCATTGTACAATCTGTAAAATTTATTTATATAATTTGACAATATATATTAAAACTGGCCCACTACTATAATATAGCTCATTTTATGCTGATGAATAGAAAACATACCTTGCACTAAAAAAAATGTCTATATGAAAGGTACTAAGAAGGAAATTGTTATTGCTGGTAACTGCAAATGTAAAGGTATATTGTAGCATACTCATCTATTCATAACTTTGAGACAAAAAGAGAAACAAATTAGGGGGGTGGGGTTCCTAAGCCATGGACTGGTGCTCGGATAGCTTCAACAAATATGGTGAAAATTGAGATAGTTTAAGAGTGAATTTGTTTTAATCAATAAACATTATATTGCCAGAAATTAATAGAGGGTGTAAAACACCCTGTGTCTACGTATCAAGAAGAGGCAGCTGGAATATAAAAATAGATAAAGAAATCCTATGAAACAAGGGCTTGAACGAATAAGTAGACAGAAGTTATTCAAACTGCAGATCTATCACGAGAGATGAGCGTCAATTCCGGGTCTAGTGTATATATCCTTGTTAAATTCATGTATTTGTACTTTAAATCAAAAGAATTAAATTTCATCCTGACAGATCCTTGTTTAGTTTGTAACACGTTTCTAGGCCTATTTTTTTTCGTCACTAGATAAGTGACTTTCATGCATTCAAATATTCAGTCAGTATTAATTAATATCGAATTAATTGAACCTCAGGGAGAAATACGTTGAAGCAAATTCTTTGAATAAGGTTTGCTTCTCCCTGGCCACAATTAGACCCCTGACAAAGTCAACTCATCTCCATCATGATAGCTCTTTAGTAAGTTTGTAGCACGTCACTAGTTATGATAGATTTGTTGCGAGAATGACTACAATGATCCTTTTTAGCCTGAATTAAATTATTACCTGCGTAAAATAAATCATGGCTATAATCATCTGCGTTGAGGGAGTTGAAAAAAAAATGATAATAAACAAATGAAAACTACTATTGTTAAAGAAAACATGCCTCTAGGCAGTAGTTGCTACTTGCCGTAATTCCCAGCAGTCAATCTAAATGTTAATTACTTGAAATTCAAGTAGACGTGTTTCCAATTGGAACTCAATCCGGAGAGGAACAGTTCATTACGAAGCTGAACAATCGTGTCGTAACTCGACCACAGACAAGCCGATAAAACATTCCGTCCCATTTCGAAGGGTGCGATATTGGGGGAAAGGAAAAATTGCGGTTCAGGTATTAGGGAAAAATCCTTTATTGGGAAAGGGAAAAATGCAAGTCTGGCAATGGGGGAAGAAACAAAAGGGTCTGGTATTACAGTGAATATATAGGAAGGCGAGGTCCGGTATTGTGGAAAAGGAATAAGGTACGGTTCCGGTGTTTTTGGAATGAAAAAAGTACCGGCATCCAATTTTTAGAAACATATGGGTTCAGTATAGAGAAAGGAGGAAAGTGGAGAGGAAAACGAATTGACCCTGCAGTCCAATACTGAAGGGGTATATAAATATAGAATACCCGGTTGTGATACTCGATTCAGGAAGTTATTTGGAATTATCAAATCAAATAGCATACACTATTTAGAATAGATAATTTACATACAAAAATATGTACTGTATATATCAGTGTGTCTTTACAATCTCGTTTCTGGTAATAGAAACCTCACTTAACACACACAGATTCATGAACACAATACACTCATACACACTATATATATATATATATATATATATATATATATATATATATATGTATATATATATATATATATATACATATATATATATATATATATATATATATATATATATATATATATATATATATATATATAAATAAATATATATATATATATATATATATATATATATATATATATATATATATATATACATATATATATATATATATATATATATATATATATGTATATATATATATATATATATATATATATATATATATGTATATATATATATATATATATATATATATATATATATATATATACAGTATATATATATAATATGGCAGTATGCTATTCATCTTTTTCGTGTCTATGTAAGCCGTTGACTTGTCACCCAGTCGTAGGATGGCGTCAAGGTTGCTCCTTATTCCATTGATTTCCCGACTCTCCCGTAAGTTCCTCTATAACGGTTGACGTTAGGTGTATGTTTCCGTCATTTTGTAGCTGAAGCAGACAGTCGATAGGTATTTCCGTCTTTATTCTTTCAAATTCAGGGTGCTGCCTCTTAACCTAGTGGCTTTGTGAACAAGGAGACTCTCCAATAGCGTATGACGCCCTCAAAACATACCTTCTGCAGCAGTACTCGCCGTCGCCAGCCGCCCGTATAACAAAGCTTTTTCAGCTCTCGCAACAACCGTTGGGTGACCAAAGGGCTTTGCTAGCCCTCAGGGAAATGACCAGTATCCCTCGCCTGAAACCTAACGCAGACGGCCCTCCTCGTGAGGTGAACCTACTTCGTGCCCTTTGGATACGCCGTTTACCCGGATCTATACACGCTGCCATACCCGATGTCGATAGTTTACCCATAAAGGACCTGATGAGCAAAGCCGACGCCCTTATGGACAGCCACTTCCAGACCTCCATCAACACTGCCACCCCTGACGAAGAGGACGCCTATTCAACGTCACCCGAAGCTGACGTGAATGCCGTAGGACATACATGCCTACCCCGTGACGTGCCGAAGCTGCGACAAAGACATCCATAACCCGCCACTTTTTACTTGATGCAGGAACAGGCGTGCGATTTTTGGTAGACACGGGTGCTTGTCGTTCTCTTTTGCCAAGGGAACTCTTCAGGACACGACGTAGTCTGTCTACGTCTGCCGACATCCGCTTGGTAGCTGCCAACGGATCTGCGATACCCACCTACGGTTACGAGAACCTCACATTATCGTTCAGAAACGATAAATTTAATTAGAAGTTTCTCGTTGCTGACGTCACATTGCCAATCCTCGGTGCGGATTTCCTCTCTCATTTCCACCTTCTGGTCGATGTCACCCACTGACGATTGGTCAACGCAGACTCGTACTTGTCGACACCTCTTCAACCCGCCCCCTCCAACCTCGCTCTCCACATCAGCGCACCTACGGATGCCTACGCCCACCTCCTCATGTCGTACCCGGAAGTTTTCCGTCCAGAACTTCGCCAAACGCCCACGGTTCCTGCCAAGCACGGTATTTATCACCATATTAAGAAAACGGGACCCCCAGTCTTCGCAAAATTCAGACGTCTGGCACCGGAACGATTGGCAGCCATCAAACCGACGTTCGCTGAAATGGAGTAAATGGGCCTTTGCCAAAAGGCCTCCAGCCCATGGTTGTCACCCTTACACATCGTTCTGAAGAAAGACGGCTCCCTCCGTTCGTGTGGGGATAACAGGTGCCTGAACATGCAAACAGAACCAGATCACTACCCCCTCCCAAACATTGCCGACGTGACCTCCTACCTGCACAAAGTGAAGGTTTTCTCTACGCTCGACCTCCTGAAGGGGTATTATCAGGTGCCTATGAACCCAGAAGACATCCCCAAGACTACCATCACCACTCCGTTTGGTACATTCACCTTCAATTACTCCTGTTTCGGCCTTCGTAATGCTGGGGCCACATTTCAACGTCTCATGGATGGCATCTTAGGGGACCTCCCCTTCTGTGTATGTTATGTGGACGACATATTTGTGTTCTCTTCCTCAAAAGAGGAACACCTCCGTCACCTGCGAATCGTGCTCGACCGCCTGCAACAAAACGGCCCTGTAGTCCGGTACGACAAAAGTACCTTTGGCGCCAACGAAGTGTCGTTCTTAGGGCACCGCATCACTCCTGAAGGAGTCCACCCCCTCCCTAAGAAGGTAGCAGCCGTTCAGGACTTCCCCGTGCCCTCGACCGTCAAAGCTCTGCAAGAATTTTTGGGCGTGATCAACTATTATCACCGTTTTCTGCCAACCATTGCCGCCACTCTTGCTCCCCTCTACGCCTCCCTCAAGGGCAAGCCAAAGGACCTGAAGTGGGGTCCCCTTCAAGAAGCAGCCTTCTGCAATGCAAAGAAGGCCCTATCAACTGCTGCGGCTCTCACTTTTCCTATCCCACATGCCCCTCTCCTTCTCTCCACCGATGCCAGTGACGTCGCTATTGATGCAGTACTCGAGCAGGTGGTCAAGGGCTCGCCCCGCCCATTGGTCTTCTTCAGCAGAAAACTGTCCAAGGCAGAATCAGGATATTCTACCTTCGATTGCGAATTGCTGCCGGTGCACTTAGCTGTCCGTCACTTTCGCCATTTCTTAGAAGGTACGCCCTTCGTTATTCGCACAGACCACATGCCTCTGGTGCACGCCTTCACTCGACAGTCTGACGCCTGGTCCGCCCGTCAACGCCGACATCTCTCCGCCGTGGCTGAATACAATTGCACCCTTCAATACATCCCTGGGAAAATGAATCCCGTTGCCGATACCCTGTCAAGAAACACGTTGGCTGCCGTTCAACTGGGATTGGATTACAACGCCCTGGCTGAAGCCCAAGGACAGGATCCAGAGTATCAAGCATGTAGGACATCCTGCACGTCCCTCCGTTGGGAAGACTTCCCCCTCGAAGACTCTAACACCACCCTCCTCTGTGACGTCAGTACTG